>NC_050605.1:8035000-8335000 GCF_013368585.1 Megalops cyprinoides
GACATCTCCGCTTAGCACAGGCTGTCTAAAGGTAGAATCTTATGAGCTCATCCCATCAGGCACCATGATACCATCTCATTACAGATCGGATGACAACATACAACTCTGTGACCTTCCGCGGCAGATATGAGAACATGCTATCAATCCTACATTTTAAAACACAGCCTTTTAGACCATTAAAAAAAGAGACAAAAATCTGGCTGAAATAGCATAGACCCAGTTCTGGAGTTAGAAAGCAATCTAAATGTACCCACTGAAGTATACATACTGACCATGAGCTGAAATATAAAACAAAGGATAAGGGACAAATAGGTTGCTATCAAGTTTCACATTTTAAGTTTAATATTCAGAGTGGTATCTTAATAAAATTTACTGGGAACAAACCACTTAATTATTTTCGATTTGTTCCATCCACTTAATGATTCTCAGTTTCTCTGTATTACTGCTAAGGGCCATCACATCCACTGAAAATAAACATGTTATCTCTACCCTGAAGCGAGCTGGGGCGCTGGAGGATTTATTTTTTAGCCTTTAGCCCTATTGAGAAAAAAGGAAATAATTTCCAACCAGGATAATTATATTGTGTCAATAAGAGCCTGCTTCTGTGGCGCTGCAGGGCCTGATGGGAAGGCAGGGCAGGATGTTCCAGTAACTATGGCGACTAATTTGGCAGGTGGACAGGCGGCCCAGCAGGATCTTACCCACTGGGTTCTTGTGTCATTAGCTTGCCCTGCTGGGCTCGGGGTAGGATGGAGAGGTGGGGTGGAGGACTCCCTCTGCACCACGACCTGTCCCTATGTCATCGCATACAAACTAGGAACGTGGAGAAACATGGAGAAAACCGAAATATACAGCTAGAAAAATGTCTGAAGTAATTTACAGCAACAGTTCTCCAGTTACGAATGACACACTGGATTCTGACCAGATATGGCTTGCTCTTGGCATGTCTTAGGGTTTCCTTACTGAATGACATCACATGAAGGAAGCTGTGTCCTACAATACAATTTTTTAATCATCATATTTTCCACTCTGACTTCAGAATGGTAGGGGTAGCATTTTACCCCACTACAGCAAAGTCCAGCTCCTCAGACTTAATCTGGTTTCCAGAACTAGGACAAAGCTTGTGCCTTGATCCTGACACATCTACCCCCTGACCCTGAAAGAAGTCTGATGTAGTGTTACGGATCTCACAAACAAGAGGATCAAGAGGAATCAAGAGGAAATGCATGAATCCTGTGTCAAAATTATGAAACGGACTTCACATTTTCAGACTGATGTAAAAACTCAAGCTTCACTCTCATGAGAAGGGTACACTATAACTATGTTTCGTAACAACCAACAGTAGAAATAATTATGAGAATTCATTTTAGATGGAAAACCAGCGGTACTCTTTTTAATAAGCTAGTTGGCTAGTCCCAAAAATTCAATCAATATTGCAATATTAGATTTCAAATTATGTACAAAGGCTATCAGCTTCAGATGACCAAGATGACCAGGTCACTAAAATTAAAGCTGAATTAGTACCAGCAGGCTTTATAAGTGATGCTCTCCAACCAAAATATTAAATGTTTATCGAGAGATATCCCAGCGGCAAACAGAGCTAAATAGAATGGACCCTTCTGTTGGTTCAAGCCTTCACTGATTACGCAAATGACTAATGAGTATAACGCCTGCCACAGTTGTCTGCGAACTTGGCACAAATTAATCAACAGATGCTGTTATTCACATGAGGGGTGAAGAGAAGATAAAAAGGCATTTTATTTTTGCGGTGGCAAACAGGTTTGCATGTCTATGTTTGGTAGACAGGGTGTGGTCTGATTGCATATGACCTACAGCTACACGCTTTGTGTCATGGATCACTGTCATTATTATTGGTAGCATGATTTATAACACTGTTGCCCTAATATTGGAGGTATTAGTGACATTTCCAACAAGTAGAAATCAGCATAATTAATGTTCAAGTTCATAAACATGTGAGCTCTATGAAATATTTATGAGCACGGCAGAATAAAATCATAAATATTCATCGCCATGCCAATGGTGGATAAATTCAAATGAATATTTCAGTAATGTTCACAGTCTTAACAGGATAAGCAGAATGCGATTTGGTGAGGAAATCAAGTGTGTTAAAAAGCAATGACTTTGGTGAAAAAATAATTCTGACCACATGGTGATGTGACACGGTTTTCTTGAGATATGATAGCACAAAAGAACATGGCAATCATTCAAAATGGAAAACTCAAGCTAAGTAGTCATTTATCACATTCTAGATAACGCAGGGTAAAGAAACAACAGATTTTTGCTAATCCACAGAGCACAAATTCAATATAAATTGAAAAGGTGAGAGAACTTGAAACAATTTTGACTGATGCAACACAGAGATGTTTGTTTCATTAGCAGCGCCCCTATACCAGGTGCCACCTAGTAAAGTCTGTTACGGGAGTCAGAAACTGGGAGGCAGTTTCCATGCTGGGAGTTAGTCTGACAGCTGCCTATGAGAGTTTCAGCTCTGCTCCCCTCCCTGGACGAGCCTCCGTCCACACTGATACTACATTGACCGCGAGGGAGATTTCTGAGTGAGGCCGTGAAGCGTTCCGCCTTTCAAAGCAATACCACGCAAGTGTCTGATACACGTCTCTCTCATTATCGCCTCCCCATTAGGACCCTGGGCAAAGACAACGGGGAGAGGTCTGGCGGACCCCGCCTGCTTCCATCCCAGCGGGGGGAGAGGCTCTGTCACCATGGCAACGGGCTTCCCTGACAGGTGCGAGGCACAGGTAGAGCAGCGATGCAGAATTCTCCTCGGGACAGGAGACAGAAAGCTCTGCAGATGCCACGCTCTGCCCTAACAAGCCCCAGCTACTGAGGTCAAATGGGACCGGGGCTCTCCCTCAAAGCACATCAAAGTGGAAACACAGCCCCCAGAAACAAAACACTCTTGCCCCCCCCCCATGCAAAAAGCGCACCGCACACACTGGTTTTGGCTCTCTGAGCAGAAAAGATCCCGCAGTGAAACCGTGATCGGTGTGCGAATCCTCCCAACCGGCAGAGAAATAAAGCGTTCCCAGGTTCCCGTCTTTCACTTCTCGTTGCTCTCGTGCTCATCAGAACCGTTCTTTTCAAAACGACGTGGCCGCGCATGTAAAACACCGCTGTGACTGCTGCAATCCCGGCTTAACTTCGCCATCCAAGCGCCTCTCCCTGCTTGATAAGCAAGCTTTAACGCCATTCACAATCCTGTAATCTGTTTGTAATAAATCTTTCAGGAACAAAAAAGAAAAAAACCGAAGCCATATTTAAGAAGCTACTAAACTGCTTATGAACGCATAGCTCCTGAAATCACCTACATTAAGCCTGCTGAAATACCCCCCCCCCCCCCCCCCCCCCCCCCCCCACCGATTGCTGCTAGTGCACAGAGGGAATTGAAAAGCAGAAAGTTACTTAGCAGATTAAAGTCAAGGATGCGCATCAGGAGTCAAATGGCTGGAGATTACGGTTTCTCCCGATCGCCTCGAACAGGGAGCACGCGCAGATTAGGACTTTGACAGGTGACGGAGGCCGGAGCAGCATGCGAGCCGGCGGGAGCGGGAGATCCAGGTACGGCGGGCTGCGGAGAGGAGAGAAAAGCAGCGGGACTCACCATGAGAAGGCAGACGGCCGAGTCGGGCATGAGCTGGATGGCCATGGTGTCTCCCGCTCTCTGCGGCTGAAAGGACGGTCACGCGACAAAGCCCCCGCGGTCTCTCCTCCTCCTCCTCCTCCTCGATCACTGAAGCGCTGGGTGCTGGACCTCGGAGCCTCTATCAGGGAAGCAACGCGCTACAGACTGCTCTCAGAGGCTGGCTCTCACAAATCCCCACTTCATATCTTGATGCACGCATGACACGAGTAAAAAAGAGAGGAGAGAGCGACAGAGAGAGAGAGAGGGAGAGGGAGAGGGAAAGCGCGAGACAGAGGGAGGGAGAGAGAGAGAGAGAGGGAGAGCTTCAGAGGAAGGCGAAAGAAGCCAATGAGAGATTTCCCAGGCAGAGCGGGAGAGAGGAAGCAGCATGCCCATTCACGAAGGTGGAAAGCATTATCAGGCAGCGCATGGCTGCTTAGTTAGGATACAGCCAAACACACCTCGACACGCTCAACGTGATTGGGCTGTTAACCCTCGGAGAGCCACGGCGCGGCAACGTCGCCGGCCATCCAGACTCCATTTTTTAAAGACGACTGAACACATGGTGATAAATAATTCAGAGTGAAACACAGTGGCGGTGCTCGCGGTGGCTTGTGCTGCGTGCATGCCTGTTCCCTTCAAAGGGAGAAAGAACAGACAAGAGGAGGATGACACAGGGGATGGAGGGTACGGTGCATATGGTGCTGCGTTGCACAAAAAAGGCACGAGGAAAAAAAAAATACGCTGACATGCAACAACTGCTTCTGCACAGTACTGTACTACTACTCCCCCTTCCCCTTTACCGGCGCAGAAAATGGGTTAGGATGTGACCATCTTTCACCTCGCCGATATTGGTACCCCGCTGAGAGGAGCTTGGAGGCAGCGGGGTGTCCCTGTGGGGCTAACACACTTTCTCCAAACATGCGATTACAAAGCTGGTTCTCCACCAGTGTGTCCCGCACTCCAGAAGGCACCAGCTGCACCTCTCTAACGAGCCCCATCCCCCCTCCTCTCCGCTCCGCGGGGCTCTGCTTTTCCACCACCCCCCCCCCTTCCCCCACCCCCCAATCCCGAAATCCCCCATCCCATTTTTCCTTAGCTGCTCCTGCGTGCTCGCAGGATTAATTACAATCGCAGAGAGCTCGCAGGACAAAAAGACAAATGATTCGACCCCAGATTCAGAGCGACTGAGTCCGCCGTCTGATACCGTGGCAACCACAAGTACATTACTTGGCTAGTCTTTTTCAAAGAAAAAAAAAAAAGATTAAATGATGCGTCTAGACTTCATCATACGGTTGTCTACGCTTCGTTTCCAGGGGAGGGGCAGGAAGGAAAAACTCACGTGGGGATAGCGGAGAGGAAACCAGCAGTTGAAACGCGGCGGACTGTAAAAGGAAAAATAATAATTGGCAAGCGCAGGACCCACACTGTCAGCACAGTCAAAGGTATCTGGGTAATTGGTATCTGACTTCATTATGCCGTCGTTCAATGGCACATTACTAGCACCACTGTGGCTCTCCAGCTCTTTTAACGATTAAACTGCTGTGCCCTTTGGGTGTGCCCTTCTCCCCCTGACGGGCGGATAAGCACTGACTTTCCTTTCTTCTCGGTGGAACGGTGATCATGTCCTCGGTCACATACTGACTAATCCACCGTACTGATATGTAAATTCCGCACAAATCCCCGCCTTTGCTGGGGCTACAAGAGAATCCCTGTTTCTTTGAGGTGTTACAAAGCTGGCGACAATCACGCAGTTTTCAGCGTCCAAATCTCACGCCACCTCAAACGACGCCAAGCCACGTGTCTCCAAAACCGGGGAGCGTCATCGTCAGCCCAAGAAGTGACATCAAACATTCCACAGAGCACCTCTGAACTTGCAGAGGTGGTCAGCATGCTCAAATCTGGGTCTGAGTGATCCAATTTCAGCTGGAAACATATTAAATGCGACTAAAACTAAACACGGAACACTTGCAGTCACAGTTATTTGATCTATGGGCCATACTAACAGATGTGTTTTCAGCCATATTGGTTGGCATTTCACACAGGAAAACGGTGGGACTAGCTGGACCACGAGAAATTTGTAAAACATTTATAACTGTCATATGTATAACTGCACAGAGAGAATGGAATAATCGTGGTGTACTGGTTAAGATGAAAATATGCATTGCGAGTTTATTCGCAAAGCCTCAACATTTCCATGCTTGAGTAATGAAGGATGAACAGACGCATACATAAAGGATCAATCATTTTTAGCAGGGAATTTGAATCTGTTTAAGATAATGTATTCCCACAGATTGCACCAGTCTGCACATTCAAAACACAATGTGATGTGAATGAAATATATAAAGGCTGTAGCACACCCATGAAATAGGAGGGAATCAAAATATGCCTGCAAAGGCTTACTTTAGAGTACAACTGAGGCAAAACAGCTGACCACATAATGGCTATGTCACGCTCACTCAGCTGCCCATGACAAAAACTTTCACCTGAAGATGATCTCTAAATACATGCTTTGTACAAAAGCACATACTTAGCATACTTGACTTTACAGAAAAAAATACAGTTGTGTGTTACTGACTATTGTCATCATGATTAGGGAACCAATTACACTGTGTTTAATGTTAGCCAGCAGGGGAGTGGAGAATCAACTGACTGGTCTTTGGTGTGTTCTGCGATGAGCGCAATTTCAGAATGTGCAAATTAGTGACATCTAAGGCGTGACAAAAAAAGCACAAAAAGAAAAATCACGCCACCACGTGCAACATGGGTAATGTAGAACTGAGCAGGGCTTGCTTTGCAGAGAGCGTTGGAAGCGAATTAGGCCGCATTTCTCCCCGAGAGACGCGGTTTTATCTCGCGGTTCCTTCTGGTTCCTCGTGGCAGCGCCAGCCAGCCCTGTGAGGAAAGGCGACCGCGCCGGGATGATTAAAGAGGGGGGAGATAAAGAATGCTGCGCGGGCCCCTTACGTTTATCAGCGTGGGCTGGAGCCTGCGCCCCGCGCTCCGCCTCGCTCTGATCTGACAGAGCGCCCGCCGTATCCACGGGCATGTCACGGCCGTGTCAGGCCCGGCGCGCGGAATCCGCGGGAAATGGGATTCCGCCACCAATAAGCGCGCAATCTCCCCACAGGTAGCTGATAAACGGCTGGGATTATTCCGCGCTGAAGAAGTGAGATGGGGGACAGGCGAACGTTTGAAGGTCACACCTTCGCTTCACAGAACCTGTCTTGGTAAATCTTGTCCGTAAATACCACACAGGCAATCAAGTCTAAGTCGCAATTCCTGACTTTTCTACGAGGAGTGATTGACATTCAAATGTGTCTTTTTTTTAAACATTACATCAGCATCAACCAATCAAATTGCTTTGCATTAGGTACGCAAAGTGCTCCTTCAATAAGAGATATTTCCCGTACATTTTCCGTTCCATCGTTTGGCTTGGGCTGATGACAAGCCATTAAAAAAGGCTGTTTACAGACTGAAAGAGACTGAAATTTGCAGATGGCTGGAAATCGCGTGCGTGCAGCTCATTTCTGCTCGGACAGCAATGAGACCTGCGCCGTCCTCCTGAATGTCTCTGTCAGGGCGGATAAGCTCTGCGAAGCTGGCAGCCCCTCGCCCCCCCCGCGGATGACCCTTCAGGGGCTGAGAGCGGAGCTGCCAGGCGGAAACAATGACGCCCCGCAGGTGTGCCCTAGGACAGGCGCTCATCTCCCTGCTCCGGCTCCACTCTGCCGACGAAACACACGCAGATCGAATCACCTCACTCTTATTCCGCCCGTCAGAGGGCTACATGTTCATTAGACTGAGTAACTACAGCACTGCTGTATCTGTTCAACAGGGCAGACACTACCAACCCCCTTTCCAACAATGAAGAGAAAATGAATACATGCATCTTCCTGAGAATAGTGGTGAGACTGGCCTGGCTTCGATGGCAAGGTTCCATGCCAAAATGTGTGTATAAGGTGGTTCCATAGTTGCAACTCTACTGCGTATGTTAACAGTGAGCTTTCAATTAAATCTGTCCTGATACAATATAGGCATGATGTATGCAGAGACCTTCTACACACCAGCACTTACGACATAAAATTTGCTTGGATCCACCTGTAAAGTCAAGGGTGACAGGAGTGTGGCTCCATTTCTCCGACTGTAAATCAATATTCTAGCCCTCCTCACAGTTAAACACTTCTGACAATATCTACCTGGCCTGTGAGAGGAATTGATCCAACCAGCCTGATTGTTGGTGGGGGTTGGAGCGTCACCAGTTTTTCTACGTTGTGTTTTTTCTGGGGTAGTTTTTTTTTTTTTTTTTTATGAAATGGTGGTAAATGGGTGGAATCCCTAAGGGCAACATGATATTAGTAACTAAGTCAACAGACCAGTCAACTGACTTACAAACTATCACAAGGGATATGAATTTAAAAGCAACACTTGTGTTTCCTAGTTGGTGACAGAAAAATGCACCCCGCTTATACTCCAAACACTCCGGTAGCACTACCCGTAATGACAGGAAACTTCAGGAAGCTTCCGTAAAAAGTGCACAAAAAGGGTTTCCCCTAAAACAATGATTGCATTCTGATTAATGAGCCAGAAACCCACTGCAGTGACCAGACCAGAAATGACCACTAATCACCACCCCACTGAATATCATCACAAGCCTGGGGGTGTCTCTGAGAGTCATATGTCAACTTAAATAATTCTGCATCAATGCCCTCTATATATACAAGCCTGTTGCAGTGATAAGGCTGTTAAAACCAAATTACTAAAATATGTACAGTACAATGCATACAGCTTCAACAGGTCATGCTGCGTTTAAGGCATCAGACAGAACTCTTTTCACAGCCTGGAGACGGAAACAGGGAGAGAGATAAGGATCCGCACCAAGGTGCTTCACTCTGTCACAGTGATACAAAAATAATATTGCATTTCAGGCAAGGGCAGGAAATACATTTTTGTCTTTGAGTGCCATGGAGATTCTGCCGGAATCAATATTAATTCATGTGACATTATTGAAGTGGCTATCATCGCTGCTTGATCTTCACTGCTTCTTTGAATGGTTCGGAGGACACGGGAAACTGGATCAAAGGGATGACGTGTTATGCAGTGCTTTTTCTTTATGCCTGAAACTCAGTAAGGCAGAGAAATTTAACAGCAGAAGATAAATGCGCTATTGTATAGCTCTGCCATGTAAAAAGCATGTTGAACTGCCTCTATCATTACACTATCAATACCATCTACACTATCTACATAATGTTGTTCATTACTTACTTCAAAGACATCCCTATCTATCAAGTTAGTATAAGATTCATTTCTACAACAGAAGCACACTGTCCGAGACTCAAACTGACAGCATTTTGGTTACGAGTCCAATTCTAGAGTTGATGGTAATACAGATGAAAAACATCAGCACTGATGACGAGAGAGCCAAGCTATTTCAGGACATACTATACAAAGCGTAAAAGTGCTTATCTGAATTTTTTTCCCCCACACAAAATGTTCATGATTCAGCCATGCGGTGCTGATAAACCCACACAGAAAATAATTTATTGTGACAGATCAACTGTCAAGGCACATCAGTCATCAGATGATGCATTAACTCTGGACTATTCCATCACTGGCACACCATGATAGCAAAGAGCATTGTTTCCTTTGATCTGCTCAAACATGGGCACGTTTCAAAGGAGCGGGGCATGACAGGCACCGGGCAGCGCTTAACTTACAAGCTGCACTAACACACACCAGAAGCGCCACTGAACTCTAATCACGGATTATGTCAGCTGTGTTTTCAGATGTTCTGGTAAAGGACAGAGCGCGTTCAAAGGTCAGTTTCAGGGCCAGCTTCATCAAGCCGGCTGAGAACGTGAAGCTTAACAGAGAAAGCAAAGGGCCAGAAATTGGACGAGAGGAGGCATTGGTGAGCTGGTGCGGATTTACGAGCTCCCTCGTCAGCACAGGGAGAGGGGGAATGATTGTGTAATGAACAGGAAGAGAGGGCCAAGCCCCTGGAGAGACTTAAGTCTGGGGATCTCAGCTGTTGGCTCCTTCCTGAGTAATACCACCAAACCAACTGCGATGTAAGCCCTGGATGCTGAGCAAGCAAGACTGAATACGTGAACTGCACACCTCCTTGAAGGTTAGCTACTAGTGAGCTAACTAAGGATACGGTCAGGATGATAAGAAGAGGCAGAATATTAAATTATCTAGTTTAATGGAATTTTAAACGGGAGAAATGTTCTTTCTTTATAAATCTGACTTTTCCGTACTTACTCTTTCCCATTTTTCTACCCAGTTTCATGTATAAGTACGTTTTATATCAGTCTTGTGTATTTCTTTCCCAAAAGGACATCTTCTCATGGAAACGGACTCTTTCTGTCTGTAGCTAGCTACAGACAATGCAAATTCAACTGCTACAGGTATAGCTGTAAGTCATGTTGCTGGCTGACAATTTTGCTTACTAGTAATAGGTGTTAGATTTCAGGCTATGATGGTCAGTTTTTGAAAGCTTAAGCTTAGTATTTCTTCCCCCTTAAAAGGACTGATGACCAAACGCAACCTTACTGAGCTGTGCTCATCTTAATAAATTCTGTCACAGAATGGTGTCACTAAATTCTGGATGGGCATCCCAGCTGTCCCCAGACTGAAGGTTTAAAGCTCGACTATTCGCCTACTTGAGTGACCTGCTCAGTGACAGCAGAGAAAACATCCCATCAAGGGGTCCTCAATGTAAGGAGATGGGCGGATTGCAGTTTAGCTGTGGGCTAGCTCCAACCAAAGAAACTAAGACACACCTGACAGTGATAAGAAAGCAAAAACCCACGTTTGGCCATTTCCAACGCTTTCTAAGATTTGGGTTGTGCTTAAGTATCTGCCACACATAGTCAGAAAGTCACAACCACATCCTGAGAGGTGGAAAGGCTTATATTAAGGGTCTTCACAGCCCAGGGGCTGCGACTTAACATTCTGCAGAGTTCTGAAAAAATAATAAAACGATGTATGCACTCATAATTATGCCCCACACGCCTTCCCTGCACCAATTACCATTCATGTATTCATGTAAACTGAAAATAAATTGCTTTATAAGAGGCATAAACTGCTGTAGGTTAAGGAGAGAGCGCAACAAGAGGCAAGATAATGAAATTCTAAATTTTCCATTTCGTTTTCTTTTTGAGGACCCACAGGCCCACGGCAGGTCTTCCTGGCACAGCAGGCCTGATTACCCCAGGACTGTCAGTCCAACTAGAGGCGCAATCCATTCCTCTGGACTAAGGCTGGACTGACACATCGCCAGTCTGTTCTCCTCTCTCCTGGTTCCTGACCTCAAGTGTAAGCATAGACTAGAAAGATGAACCCAATGCAAAAAAAAGTGACTTCTGCAGGTGAAAACATTCAGAAAAAATGGCAATCTAGAGAGACAAAGAGAGAGAGAGAGAGAGAGAGATGCCACAAATATTACACCAGAATGAACATGTCACTGTTGGCATGGCTCCCACAATGAAATGCCTTTTGACACAGTAGCCCAAGTGTAACAACTTTCAATTCATACCACCAGAGGGCACTGGCCCCTTACTTTTCATTATTGCTTGTCGCAGCAACTGACTGTACACATCACAATATTGTTTTACCATAGCAAATGGTAAACACTGAAGTTAATGGTCAAACATGAAAATGTGTTTGTGGAATGATGAACTGCCTATCGGTTAAAGATAAAGCGAAGCATTCCCATGTGCTTTGGCAACACACGTAAAAATGTCCCATATTTCACGTTCATGGACGGAGCGATAGCACGCTATCTGTAGATAAGGACAATTGCTGTCTGGATAATTCAAACAACTGCAATACGCGTTTACAGATCCGGCTCCCTTTTACGCAACCGCTAGTGGTAACTATGCCTTTGTGATGCATAGACAGACATGTGGACCCTCCAGGCAGAGGTAATGATAAGAAGTTATCTAGACAATTATTCAACCATATGTCAACCCATTCAGACATCGAGCACACTAAATATGTGGTGGGAAACACTACATGGAAGATGCACAAGCATCGCTAATGAGGCTAAAACATATGTGGTCAACTTGGTATGGTGGGCTATGGCACAGGGTCTAACAGGTCCCACTAATTTGGTGGGAGTCCGTTATGAGCAAGATCAATGTCTGACAGTGGGAAAAACATGACCGCAGCTTCTCCCCATACCAACATTAAAACCTGGGACAGCTTCGAAACAATCTCACATTCAGTACCCTCAACAGCAGCAAGATACAAGCAGGCTCGCATTGTTTGCTATTCGATGCATGCTATGCTATTATTTGCTGTGTGAACAAATGTGACCTTCACATTTTCTGGAGTAAAAATCCTCATTTATAAACAATAGGGTCTTGTTCTGTGCAAGGCTATGAAATGTAAAATCTTTTTTTTTGGTTCCCACTTAATCAGGGGTATGAATAAATATGGAAGGTACTGTATCTAACATGAGAAAGCCAGAGACCAGGGGTATGAATAAATATGGAGGGCACTGTATCTAACATGAGAAAGCCAGAGACCAGGGGTATGAATAAATATGGAGGGAACTGTATCTAACATGAGAAAGCCAGAGACCAGGGGTATGAATAAATATGGAGAGCACTGTATCTAACATGAGAAAACCAGAGACCAGGGGTATGAATAAATATGGAGGGCACTGTATCTAACATGAGAAAGCCAGAGACCAGGGGTATGAATAAATATGGAGGGAACTGTATCTAACATGAGAAAACCAGAGACCAGGGGTATGAATAAATATGGAGGGCACTGTATCTAACATGAGAAAACCAGAGACCAGGGGTATGAATAAATATGGAGGGCACTGTGACAGTCAGAGGAAAAGGACTCACCATTGGAAGGTAGCAGGTGCAAACCCCAGCTGACACCCAGCTGCTGTGCATTGTGGGAAAAAAAGCACTGAACCAGAACTTGCTCGGTTAACTCCCACCCGAGTTTATATTTTCACCCTGGCCTTACGCCTAGAGCCTGCGGAGGAAATAAAACTAATTGCCAGGCCAATTGCATTATTTCATTTTGAGGTTTATCCTGTACATGCATCCTATCGTATCTAGTCAGGCAGATTTCCCAGCGTATAAACAGACGTGTCCTGACCCATTTTTCATGTCTTTCAGGAAGCGGGGAACCATGGAAAGGAGCTTACGTGGGAAGAGAGAACGTAAATCTCTGCCCCAAATTCCACATCCCCAGAAAAAGGATTCACTTCCAGCGCACCGCTGTATCTGACCCACTTTTTTCCAGGAAATCAGTTTAAAGTAGAAGTTTAAAGTTAGAAACTTGGCTAATTTAAAGTTGCACTTTGACATAAGAATGTTAAGATGTTTCAGAATACAGCTACAGATGCTTTTTTTTATTTATTTTATTTTCAAATTCATATGCAAGGGGAAGTGTCAGGGTAATGAATTATTAATTCCATCCTGTTGAATACCACTTAAGCAATGTGAGCTTAAATATGCAGCAAATCCCTTATACTAACATTACTGATGTGATAATGAGTCTACATAATTATAAAGATGTATTTGTCGATATATCCTTTGTTAAACTCTACTTTTATGATTATTTATATTGTACCTGTGAGAATGTGTGTGCATTTATAAACATAAAACATATTATATACAATTTAGCCATGATACTCAATTAATGAGTTTAATAAAATTGTAAATTTCCTTGTATGTTAAGGGTGTGTTTTCCTCACAAAAATGAGAGGACATCCATGCCTGCTGATTTAGTCATTCAGCCATTATGACTAGTACACATTCAGCTTTCTAGGTCAATGACGTAAAATCTCCCTAAATAAGACAAAATACAATTCTGAAATAGAGTTCAGCATCAATACAGAAGATATTTGGTGCGCTATTTTTGGGTGGACGGTAAGCGAACAATCCTACTTTTACCATCAAAGCAGCATTACTATATGTTAATGCTAGAAAGACTGAACCGTGATTCATGGCAAGAAACAGAAAATCCAACCGCCGTGAGGAACATGACTTGCCAAACCACGCCATCCTCTGGATAACAAAGAAAGTGGATGAAACAAATCATTTGCGACGAAACACTACTGTGGCCTCAGAAAACGACAAATTACAGGCTGCACAGTTTATCGACATTACCAAACAATATCGATTCACAGTTTAAGTAAAAAAAATAACAGTGAGTTCAGTTATCAGTTTCAATTCCTTCGGGATTAATAAAGTATTTCTTATTCTTATTCTTCTTAAGAATGTGTTGGCAATGAAATTCAGTGTTTTATAATACACGTATTTAAACGACCAAAGACGCTGAATAAGCCTTTCGCATTTTAAATCACTTCAACAGTGCCAGGATGGCCTTGCCTCCTCTCACTTTAGACGTCTCTTGCAGACTTCTGTCCTTCATTTCGCTCTGCGATGAAATCATGTGGAAAACTTCCAACTCCTGCTGAAAGACCTAAATAATGTGGTACCTCTCTAAACACTGTAGCACTGAACTTGAAGGAGGATGTTGTTCGGCCTGTTCGTTACAAACATGCCAAACATACATACAAGTGGCTACTTCTGCGAAACGTAAGAGTTAAACTTATCATTGTCGGCATTAGCTTCAGTAACCAAACTCCTTAACTTCGTGATTTGACGATCAACTCTTTACAACACTTCTATCAAATCAGGACAATGACGTCACATCGAAATGCTGGGTTTTCTATTTTAACGTATAGAAAACAAACATATAGATCGTGTTTGCAATAACACAAATAGTGTAATTCGTTGATTAGATTAAATACTTTCAAGAGATTAAAATATGTTAGAAATGGTCTTCCTAGCTATTTAAATATCAATGGGTATGGGCTACATTAATAAACTGGGTTACAACCAGCAATTCACACTGGGGTTTTGCAACGACCTGAGCAGGGATTTAAGCCTACTATTGCTTTAATGCATTGGATCAGGCGTTCTGAGCGAATGTAATTTTTATCTTATGAGACGTCCAAGTTAATTTTCTTGACCTCGCTGTAATTATCTTTTAAATACCGCCATCTAGTGGAGAAATATTGAATGCTATGGGAGGACTTAAAATATTTTAGATGAGATGTATGGATCAGACTAATATTTACCGGTCAAGCTGCTTTCTGCTTTCTTTAGAAATATATTTGAACAAGCAGAATATAGTGCGTATCTTCTAATGCAAAGGGCAATGGCTGATGCTGGTCTTTCCCCTAGGTGTCAGGATTGTCCTATACGCACGCATACTTTAGTTACTCGATAATGATTCATTCGATAATGTTAATTGCATATAATTTGCACAGAACTTCAAAGTCACGGGTAATGTTGGTCACGCGTTGAGCAAGAGATTACAGCTGAATGGAGTCAACAGACGTAGAGAAGCATTTCCACTCATTTAATATTCGCCACACAGCCTTTCAATCTCACGCTCTAGCAGTTTTATGTGGAGTTGATTTGATTTTAACCTACTAAGTTTTTTGTTCCTCTTGGTATGCGCAAATAGCGATTACAAGTTGTTTTCTTAAAAAATCAGATCAGAATTCTCTGACTTTGATTTTAGTGCCGGTCATCATCAACTGTTTGAAAAGTAGGATGAGGACATGTGAAGAGTTGACTGGATGCTATGGAAGCCTTTGCTGTGACACAGAAAGGCACTGTGTTGTGGCACGTTTCCAGTACTGGAACACCAAAATATTATCGGCATATGTTCCAGATGAGTCCTTCATCAGAAATGAGTAATCTTTGTCTAGACTTTGTAGCATTGATGGTCACGTGCATCCAGCTGGCTGAAACGGGTAAGATATGGGGCCCACCAACAGTGCTTATGAACTGTTGTTCACATTGGTTCTATCTAAATTTATCAGCCTTTTATCTCTGTGACCCTCACATATTAGACAGCCTCTCATAAAACTGCCTCACCCTTTCAGTGTAACAATTGATAGCAGTGTTTTGCTGCGTTCTGGGTGAGCTGTGAACTGCTTGCTATGGGACTGAGGAATCTAAGGAATGCTTGCCTTCATTGCCACTCCAACCAAATAAAACTGCTCTGGGAAAAGAGAACATCAAACTGCTGGCATGCTGAGTATGTACAAAACGTATGTTTTGTTCTCTTGTCCTTATTCAGTCATTCAGTTATTTATCTTTAAGACTTCACACTAGGCTGAGTGATCAAGTTTGACTGTAAAAAATAAAGTTGTTAACCATTAAGTTTCAGGAGAACTAAAGAGCAAAGAGCGAAACCTTGAATGTCGTACTGCTTTGGTGTGTTTTGGATGTCAGTACAACATGTATTTTTTAAAAAACTGATAAAATCATGTATTTGAACAGGCTACTGTATGAAAGAGCAACTCCAGGGCTCAGATTTCCACCCATCCCCAATTGGCAGCCATCATAACACCTTCAGTCAAGGAAAACCTACCAGTTAATAACCAAGTATTTACCTACTATCTATGCTGTAATTATTTAATATTATTTTTGCCAGGATGACTATCCTTGACAATGTAGTTTCTGATAATAATTATTTTTTTGATGTGAGTGACTGGGGGGTGGGGGGGGGGGGGTGGTACAGGGTTGTTTACATTTAGAAAGAGTGCTTGGTGAACTCAGTCCAGTCAGCACTGACCAGGTCACATGACCACATCTGTTCCCTCACTTCCTGTTTAAGGGTACCCGTACTGTAAGGTGGCATTACAGACCCAACTCTCAAACAAAATTTAAATGTTGACATGTTTGAGCACATTTTTAAAAAACACTAATACATTTGGACACATCCTTTCTGCATGTGCACCTCTGACTGTGTTATTGTGTAATGTAGTGCTAGATATTCAAACATTTTATAATCATCTTTATTAAAAACAAGCTGTTGATTCAGTAGGGGAAAGAACAGTGTGTGGTCATGGGATTCATTTTACATGTATTGCTGAGGTCCTTTTCATAGTTCATTCACAATGGTCATTCTCATACAATCTGTTCAAGGTAAGAAGAAGTTGCATCTGGTGGACAGAAATGTAGGAAAGGCCTTTTCTTTAAGTAACCTCCATATATTTATTCATTGTTCTTTTTGTATTCATTAAAAAACCAACACAAAAGTATGTATAAAGGAGAGTACACTCTCACACCTAGTTCTAATATTTTCAGGTGTAGTGGAGAAAATGAAGCATACATAACAAAGAGCAAGCAACGTTAACCACACAGCCGAATGCTTTTTCTTCTGTGACTCACAGAAATGAGGGAAAGCACTTTCCGGCTGACATTATAAAAAGAAAAGACAGATGAAATTCCACTCCTATGAATGCAGGAACAAAGAAGAAAACGCATAAATAACAGCACTAATTTTGGCATACAAAAAAAAAAAGACTTCAGCGCGGCTTCAAGAGTTCATCCAGTGTCCAAGTTTCCATTCATAATGTGGAAAATAAAAGTAGCTTTCTGTAGCTTTCCAAACACAAAAAAAAAACTCAGTAAAAAAAAACCCTTTTCAGTTCTGTCTGTCAAGGCGACATGCTTCTTCCAGGGTCAGCCTGCTTTTGACCAGTTGCAAGTTTGCGCTCCCACTGCGGCCAATGAGAGAAGTGTATACTGCTGTATATTGGTGAATACTGGTGAGCCTCTGAGCTGCAGGGGACTTTTCATCTACACAGTCAGTCACTTCACTGCTTAAAGGGACACGGGGGCCAGGTACATCAGGAAATGCCCTCCAGACTGCCATTCCCATGGCAACATGTGCTGTGGACTCCACCCCCCACCCCCCCTCCACCCCACTGTCTCCTCCTCCTCTATGGGGCGTGCTCCTGTGGCTCCGCCTCCAGCCTCGTCCTCCTCAGGTTGCCCTTCATCTTGACGAACTCGGGCGTGTTCTCCTGCTCCTCTTCACACTTCTGCTGCTCTAGCTCAAGCTGGAGAGAGAGAACACACACACAGCCAAACTGTGAGCAACGTGCTTTTATCAAATGAGGCTACTGTGGAAAAGGTGACCTTCCAGTTTCGCTTATCACAGATGTATGTCAAACTGATTGTTGCTTCGACCATCCTGTCAGTAGCATAATTCAGAAATCTGTGCACAAGCCTGGCAGAGTTATTTAAGCTAGGTCAGCACAGTTTAAGCTTTATTGCCCATGTATGGTCTGGCTGTAATTATATTCTACTGCTCACACTTAAGCAGTATGTGTCCAAATCTACTTCTTCCTCATTTTATCATAGTTGCCATATTTGTATACTATGTGTGTATGTCCTGTAGCTTATGATGGACGTTTCCAGAAACAAAAAAAACAATCATCCATGTTATAATGTAGCTGTTACATTTATAAGATGCATAGAATACTTTTTACAATACTATTACATATTATTCATTTATACACTTGGGTACTTACTGAAGCAGTTACTGCTAATTTCTCTGTTTAAGGGCATAAAAGCAGTGCCCCCTGTCTGAACTTAAACCTGTAAACCCCTACACTGCCCTGCCCCCCTGAGTGGGCATTTCCCAGTCTCACAGTACAGACCTGCTCCAGTTTCTGCTGCCTCTTCATGAGCTCGATCTCCAGGTCCGACCTCTTCTTGTGGGCCTCCTGCTCCTCCTTCTGCTGCTTCAGGATCTGGTCCCGTTTCCGCCTCTCCATCACCTTCTGCAGCTCCGGCTTGTTCTGGGGAGCCAGACCCCTGCAGTGGGGAAACAGCACGTGTCACTCTCTCACTCACGGAGGGCCCTTCCCCCACGACCACACAGCTGTGAGCGTGTGGCACTTCTGTGTCAAAGCGCTTGGTGTGTGTCCAACCAAACCCACTCCCTGAGTTTAATTATCTGCTTTAGCAAATAAATTTAGAGTAAGTGCTCTTTAGTGCTCTAATTTTGTGAACCTAGGCTATTTTGCTCATGGGCAGCAGCTTCCGGCCTGACTTTTGAACTCATGAGGACCCTTACAGCACAAGCTTGGTGCCTTAAATACGACCCTCCGTGACCTATTCGGCGTCACTACAAATGTTTATTCTTATTCATATTTATTACTTTTATTCTTATTATATTTATTATTAATAGCCAGCCAACCCAAATAGAACAAACATGGCATTTATAAATATCCTGTGCCTCTGTTACTCTACCAGATTGGTAACAGACCCAGATTCAAAACACGTACGTTTACTGGAACAGTAAGTAATAACTAATAACTGCACGGACCTCCGTTTCACCTTTCCCTGAATGTTCCCGCAGCGTTGGTCTAACGTGATTGGGAGAACGCAGAGCCAGCTTTAATGGGACCCGATGAATGGCACGGGAGCTGGCAGACACCCGAGAGCTCAGTGCCCGGGGCCAGCTGTGACACCACAGCACCCCGGGCGCCATGTGTCACGCTGCCCTGACGGCAGTGACAGGAGGATCATGGGGAAAAAAACAGAGCTCTCCCTGCCAACTCTGCCGTGACCCCATTGGAACACGGCCACGGCCAGGCCAGCAGGCAATCTGTGCGACTTACATCAGGGGATAATATTGATTTGGTGTAGTTAATATGTGGTTATGTTCTAGGTCTTCATTCATATCGGGATTGGGCTTTTCCTGGTAAGTTACATAAAGGGAATTTTCAAGCCATTGTTCATCCCCGATTGGCCAACTTATTTGCCCTGTGGATTGCACCACTCTGATAGGTCAGTGTTGAGGACATATCTGCAACTAGCCAGAATGTGTGCCACTGTTCCACCAACAAAGCAAGTCAACATGAATTCAGGTACACATATTCAGGCTTGCTCTTTCATCACAAGGTTTGGCCAAATGTATAAACCAGAAAGAATGGACTGGTCATTCAAATGTTTGTAAAATGGCACTGAATGAATCAGAACCTGTGCTGTCTGTGTGCAGTCATGCTGCAGTTCATGATAAGAACAGGACCAAAAAACAGTGCATGCAAACAACTTAATTTTGCGGGCTCCCCTGAGTTATGCATTAGATTAAAGGCCACAAATTAGATACAGCATGAAATCACAGTTCAGAACTGCAGCCCAATCACAGGAATGCGGATAACATAAGAGCTCCCGTGGAGATGGAGGGTTAGACAACCAAATGAACAATTGATGGGGCTGCACAATGCTATGAAACACATTATGCAAGGTCTCTCCCCCCCCCCCCCAGCCCCCTGGGGTCACATGTGACAGCATTCCTCACTCTTTCATTGGACACGTGCAGTGTTGAGTGACTGAGGGCGGAGCGACCAAAAATGTGAACCCCATGGTGGCAAATGTGGCCCGACCCACCACAACCATATTCATGACTCCATGAACGCTGTAATCTACTGAAACTGTGATGAATGATGAGGATGGACACTTCACGTTTGTCATTTAAACAATGCATTTATGACTTAACGTAGGCCTGATAATGTCAATGAAATGGAGTTGGACACTTCAGATTTTTTGTTTCAATCTGGCTTGAAATTGGTTGTTGATTTGTGGTGTGGCCCAATTTGCGAGCGGATGTCAAATCTCATGTGTTTGACACCAGGACAATGAAAACTGATTTGAGCCACTTCTCACTGAGACAGTGAATGAGACAGATGAGATGAGAATGACTTTGGCATGTCAAGCCTTCCTTGATACTATTTCTAGCAAGTGACACATCAGGGGATGTATGAAAATAATTTAACGATCATTTAGAAAGTCACTCTTCCACTAATGTAATAGGAAGGAACACTAAGCCATCCACAAGCAGGGAAAATTGATGGAAGATTCTAACCGTTACGTAAACAGCACCTTAAGTGAGTTATCTAATAACCTCTCCATCATCTCAGCCGATGACCCCGCCCACAGCTGTGATGTCATAAGCGATTTCATATGTGTGAGGCGTCAGCTTGCCGTAAAGTGGCGGCGATGAGGCGGAAGGCGAAGAGCAGAGACCCTGGAGGGGGGCGTAATCCCCCTTACGTAACGTTCCATCTCCAGCCCCCCCACCCAGCCCCGCTGAGCGATGCCTAATCCCCCTCCCCGTCCCCGCCCTCTTCCAGTGGCACAATATCACTATTAATCAGCCACTGCCGCAGGTCATCGCCCCCCCATACACAATCACTGTAGCCATCTCACCGCAAAGCACTGGAGTGCGTGACTGTGTGATGTAACAATGACTTCCGAGTGCAAATATAGAAACAACAATGCCAGGGGCTGTATGAAGAGACAAGCAGCGAGCGGAGGAACCAGCCCTTGTGTTTGCTTTATGTACACATGCACGCACACACAAACACACACACACACACGTGCACATAAATAAAAGTACGAAAGCCAGAACTTTGCGCTGGACCAGAGTTTATGCTATGAGGAACGGCTATGTCACAGCATGTAATGTCAAACCAAGATATATGTGTCTCAATTACATCCCCCAGACCACTCAGGCTCTGCTGATCCACACATTGTGTGCTGGGTTTTGTCTGAGCCTTAATTAGTCCAGGTAATTAGAAACATGCACTGAAACGCTTCCAGGATTTTCTCTTCAAACCGGTTGGGACAGAATGCAGGTTTGGTTCATTGTCATCCCGCTTTGTCTTAATTTTCCCCCAGGCGGGTGTTTGGTTTCAATAACATGGTGTTCAGTCCACAAGCATGATTCCCTATCTGTCTATCAGTCTGTAAATCAGGCCTCTGTATGCCCAGATCTGTGTATCTGCAGGGCTCTTAAAGCAGATGAGATTTGTGTGTGCGCAGACCTGCATATCTGCTGGGATCTTGAAGCAGCCTTGCATATGCCCAGATCCACGTATCTGAAGAGATTTTAAAGCAAACCTGTGTATGTGCAGACCTGCATATCTGTTGGCCAGTCATGGCTCTGGACTATTATGTAAGCAGGACCAGCTGGAGTGACATCAGGTTTAGAGCAGAGACACACCTTTTCATATTATGTGGGGAATTATCGAGAGGGATGGGCATAAATAAGTCACAAACACTTTACATAATCGCCCCAATTGACTGCCTGATTCACTTCTCAGGATTTATGACATCATCCACTGTAACAACAAAGCATCCTGTCAATTGGTAGATGTAACCTTGTCACCCAATCACATCGGTGCCTCCAATTTCTCCAGCAGTTTGAGCGGTTACCCAGTAAACAAGTGAATCCCTTTGGATACAGTGCCCCCTCCCAGCTCTCCCTATTCTGAAAACGAAGGATTTCATCTCGTAGATTCCTTCTTCCATGTTGTTTTAATATACTGCAAACCTTACAGCCCTGCTCTGCTCATATACCTCAGCATATACTGTAACTCTTAAAACAGTGTGCCTACATACTATTTATATATGTTCACAGGTCCAAGGCCACTGTAATGAGAAATGTCGCCCACTGCTTGTAAGAATTATGTGTCTGGTGCATTGGCTTACGCTAAACCTATCAAGGAAGTTTGCCTCTTTACTCTGGTTTTATGGGTGACCATAGCAGATCAGAGGGAAAAAGAGGGTAAAGAGGGTGCAGGCGCTACCGTTTCTGGTTCATCAGCAGCTCGCGGTGGAGGTCCTGGTGGTTGCGGGACGACTTCACAGGGTTGACAAGCTTCTTGGGCTTGATGAGCTCGTCGCAGGCCCCGTCGATGTAGTCCGGCTCGGCCATGATGCTGCGCGCCCTCGGCAGGCCCTCGGTCAGCTCGGCCCGGTCCAGGCACGGATCTGCAGGCACCAGGAGAGAAGGGTCTGTTTTAGTTTGAGGCGGGAGAGTAAAGTCAACACTAACTCCTTCACTTCCCTGCATGCAAGCAGCTCTTATTCATTAGTCTGTTTAGACATCTGCAGTTGCGTACCTAACAGCAAACCTCTATGAACGAATCTCTATTATCACTTTCATTCAATGAAAGAGTAACAAAAAAATCTGCATAATTTTGTATGCAGGGCATTCTGGTCCAGCAATCCAAAAGTGCAGCGGTGTGAGTGATTTCTGTAACTCCATATTTGTGGCCTGTACTCAGCTACAGTGTATATTGACAGTGTGTCTATTTGCATTAATGTATTTCCTAGGTAAAAAGTACATGCTTGAACATTTTTTTTCATAGATCTGTAGTTATTTTTAGCAACACTGTAGAGGAAATGACATCGAGTAATGTACTACGATATGCTTACCTTGTTTTGCATATATGTGAATAATAAAGTCACAATAAAATGCTCGTGCAGGGCGTCAGTTTGTTTATTTCTACATGATGTTTGCGATAAAGAAAATGATACGGAATAATGCACTAGGACAGACATTGACTTTGTTTTGCATATATGAACAATAACGTGACAGCAAGGCTCTACGCGCAGGGTGTTCGGCGCCAAGCGGAAAAGTATACGCTTGCTCTGCGCTCACTCTCCCTATTTTATGTTAAAACTTACACGAATATTCAAATTATACAAAGAAAGGAAATACAGGCCTATGACCTCATACCAGCATCATGTGACTGTATCACCGAAAGACAAGCTGAACACGAAGGAACACTTGTTGTTACTTATTTTTACATAGCTGCGCACCTTTCTGTTTAACCGCGGACGCGATTATGGCCCTTTTACGCATCCAGGTTTTCCATATTCCTGCTCGACTTTAAAATACATGATAATCCCCCTCGTTCAAATGAACATCTAAATTAAATTATGTTTCATATTTAGCCCACTAGAAAGCACAGAAATAGATGGAAGATTTCAAAGTACAGCTACTCAGGTACTCCCCAGTTAATTTGTTTGATGAGATATTTCATGTTTGCAGTGCTGTCCAAATCAAGTACAGTCATTTAACGCCTACACTGATTTCGACTGTAAGTCTCCAATCTGACACATTAAGTCCCTTCTAATTTATAACAAAACAGAAACTGCTTAGCACTAGATATTTCACATATAAATCTAACTCCTACCCGTTAGTAAACCGAGGTTTGTATTCGTACACATACATTTCAAACCCACAAGCACATCACAATTTGATTCAAGTAAAGGAGAAATTAAACAGCCGTGTATCTGGGGCCACCATATATATTTACGGTGTTTGAATGCACCACAACAAACTCGTAAAGGCACTTTGCAAGCGCTCCAAATGTGACTATTTCTCCTATGTGCAATGACAGATTCAAATGGGATACTACAATCAAAACATGTTAGTCAAACTTCACTGCTCTATGTTTCAAATTAACTTCACGGTATCATTTACAAATGATAAAAAGTTTTTCAAAATATAACGCTCTCACGGCTCCATTATACGCATGGCATGAGCTCTCCGTGTTAAATCAACTACTTAATAACCATATTACAGTCTGTTATTGATATCAGGGGAGCTGTTTATGGATCGTGGAGGTAGCATTGGAATCCAAGCAAAACTGAGAATTTGTCAATTAAAGTAATAATTTTCCTCTCAGACAAATACATTAAAACTTAAATGAAACTCAATCCAGCCTGCAAGAGTGATGCTCGCGCAGAGTGTAGCTTGTTCAACCCATTATATAACATTTTTCCACTGCGCAATTCCATTCTCTTAACAACTCTACATTTAAAAGCCACACACAGGGTGTACTTGAAATCATCAACTTTCATCGGCCCAAACTAAGTTTTTTCTTCTGTGTGCACCCAAGGAAACGGTGATTTTTTAAAGAAAATCAAAACATTTAACGAGAATAACGGTAATATGTTCTCGCATTACAAATTCAATATTTACACACAACACGTTCTCTTTGGGGTGCGTAAAGTGAATTGCACGCTGGTTACTGACGCTTGAGCATGACGAAAAGCCATAATTAGATAAATTTTACGATCAGACAAAAGTAATGAAAACTATCCAAACTTACCTTGCAGGAAAGGAAAAACTTGATACCTTAGCATGGTTGCCATGTTAACCGCGTATTGAGAGAGACACGCTTTGCTTTTTATGTTGCTCGCGACAGAAACCTGCGATGGGACAGCTACTTGTTCCAAGGGAGCTTAAAACACTATTGTCTGCTCTGTCCTTGGCAATACTACATTATCTAACAATCCACTCCCCTCGGAAGAGAGCGCGGAGAGGTTGGCTAATCGTTAAACAGCTGGATGACGCCCGCAACCCTCCTTATATGGCAAATGTGCCACAAACCAAATCCCAAACTTTCTGAGAGTTCAGCGGTCCAGGTGAGCCGAATCTAAGGGGCGTGTCACCACCTCGAATTACGGATGTGCACAGGAGATTATCGTAATTAATAAAAATGCACATCTGTATTTTGGGCTGTTTCTAAATACGATTAAAACACGCGTTTTGTTATATTCAATCTTATGGTACAACGTGTTACTTCACAACTACAAGTTAACATAGCGTAGCAAAACTGTAAATATACAGTCGATTTAATAATTACAGTTTTCAAGAAAATCAATTAATACCACGTTTCAAATGATGCGAACCTGATTCAGTGGTTCACATGTCGCTGCGCAGGATTAGGGATACAAGCGTTGTGAATTTCTGTCAACTGCAAAATCATTAATGCAAAATCAAATCTCAATTTCTGCTGCTTCTCGCGTTAATATCCTTTGTTTCTCTAACCACGCATCCGCACTGAGTGAAAATAAATCATTCAGTTTAGGGACCTGCTAAGTGCGCATACGTCCGAAACAGTTTAATTGCGTCGCTCTTTGCGTAACCTTATCGCCGACGTTCTAATGCTTACGCAAACATCGCGTTTGAACACTACTTGCCTGTGCACCAAATGATCCATTAACTCTATAGGGATTCGGTCAGCAGCTAACGCGGATAAAATTTCACTAAAGGGCTTTCACAGGAGTGCTAGTCAGTATAAGAGGTTCTGGAAGGTGGCCAGGCATCTTAACGAAGCTCTCATGACTTTCTAACTCTAATGAAAGTCATTATGTCAGAGATTCAGTTAACGACTTTCGCTCTGTGTCACAAGGCGAACACGGATACAGTAGCTACGCACACAGTACGTTATACCTTTCATAGGCACATCTCCCTGTAATGAATCGCAGCAGCCTTTGACGAAATAGACCTTTACCACATTAAGTATGCAATGCCTGGGACAGTACTGTAATTACTAATTAGCCACTTAATTATGTCTTAGAGCGTCTCACCATATGTAAAGCCAGCGAACACACCTGGTCACTTCTTACAATTTATTAACATTGCGATTAGGTTTAATACCTAATTAGCTTTACCTTAGCCAGTATTTTCGCTGTAAACGTAGCTGTTTGACTTTTTCATCAGAAAACACGGCACAAAGAAATACAAGTTTCCTTAATGTAGCTGATGACATCGATATGGCTATTTTCAAAAGTGTTTTATTTCATTCTCAGATCACAAGGCGACAAAAGTTGCCAAAGAAAATATACCAGACAAACAGTAGTAGACACAGGCAATTATTCTTAATTATGTCCCTTCTCTGATTTATATATGATTATTTTTCAATTTCTTTAGTTGTTCTTTTATTCAATCAGGACAACTCCAGCAAAGAGTGCTTAAGCCATCGCTAACCTCAACTTCAACGTCAGAGATCTTGTCTCCACAAGAGGGCACTACACACTCTTAGAAAACTCCGTCCACTCAACTACTTAGTGTGTAAAAGATCAGTACATATCCACTCCTATCGAAAAATAAGTTTTGAGAGTCTTTGTACTTTGTATTAGTTGTAGTCTGTGTACGTACGTATTGTCTCACGTTCCGTCCGTTCTGTTCTGACATTGACTTTGTAACATTTCTGGAACGTCTGGACTTGGCTATGACACAGTTACACTAAGATCTCATTATAAGATTCTTGATATTCCTATGCCCCTAATTTCACATTACAACAAAATGGAATAATACTAACATGCAACAATGTAATATAGCAGCCTGTTTTTGTAATCATTAAAAACACTGCCATCTAAAGTTTCAAGAACAGATTTGAGCAACATGACAGGCTGACTGCTGGCTGTCACTCAAAACCATGAGTAAAAACTTTAATCTCCTTCAGCATGAGGGCATGTCAGTTTCTCCAAACATAAATCAGTAGAGCACGACTAGAGCTCGTACCCTAGATGCAAACTGGTCACAAAACTACAGCCCACCAATCAGAGTTTGCTTCCCAAGTGTCATTGTAGCCAGACAATCAGATACATCCTAGCACATGGAAATGTCCCAAACTTGGCTAAATATAAAAATGATCTAAACAGAATCAAGTTTGTTCTTTTGTCGCACTGCACAAGTTATGTTGAAACAGTTCTGAGATTCAGTTCACCACGTGGGTGTGTTTCTCTCTGTGTGTTTCCAGCCTAAACCAGAAATGTGCAGAAAAATCTTAAAACGCCTGGGTGGTACCAGCTCACCAGGATCATTTAAATAAATACAGTGTGGATGAAATGACTAAAGAATAAACAGGTAGTTACTTCAGCCCAGTTCCGACCAAACCCTAGTGCCTCCGAGCACTGTAATCTGCCACATTCGCATTCCACATATTCACACACAATGACATCATGACGGCAGAAACTGAAATGGGGATGACAGACGCTAACTGTATGCTGCAGAGATTACTCAGGCTTACCCTAAAATGCATTAGCATTACCGCCAGCTTTCCACAGGCTTAGATCATGCGAGGAGTTCTGCACCATAAACAAACTGGGAATCCCTGTTTCCTGAGGTTATTATGGGGCCTGCCGTATATCCGGCCTTTAATTACAATGGTAAATTTAGGAAGTAAGTGAAATGACTGCTTCCAGATACACACCCACATATGCGCTAACACACACACACACACACACACACACACACACACAGGTGTCAATCCCTTAAACACAGTTACCCAACACATCATCACCCATAATGTCTAATACATCAGTGAAATGTGTACAAACTGGCCCTATTCTGATCCACGGTACAGGCGGATACTCAACAAGACCAAGCACATACCGCCCTGCCTCCTGCACTGGCAGACCTGGGCGTGTGTGACAGCATCTGTCTCACAGTCAGCAGTTCCGTCCTCCACTGCATCGGGGAAGGGAGAAATAACACATGGGGTTCAAAGTGTCCCGATTCTGCATGGTGGCGCCCAGCCCAGACGACGCGTGAGTGGAGAGGAAGATGAGAGGCCATGTCAGCCATGATCACATGACTGCCTGTCCCGCCTCGGTAGGGCTGGTAGAACAGCGCATTTGCATCAGATAAGACTGCCAGCAGACAGAGGGGACGTGTGAATGTAAACACAGTGCATGGTTCTTAATAGCTGACTGAGCTGGGGGGCCGGGGGGGGGGGGGGGGGGTGCTAGACATGCCTGTGTTGTGATGTGGGTGGTGCTACGCTTTGTTCTGCAAGAGCTCTTCTCTCAGAACCTACCTGCATGAGACGCCACACCCAGGAACAAGATATCTGTTATAACTAACAGATTGTTGTTTTGGATAGAGTCCATCATTGTTATGATGTCACACCTCATACTGTGATCTCTTGATATAATTTATTCCTTAATAAATAATGGTGAGAATTTTATCTTCAGCCTATGACTGTAGGTCCAATCAGACGCCAATTATAATACACGCCCTATGGACACAGGGCTTGTTGAAAAATTGATACCGAAAGGGAAAGAATGAATATGAATTTGTCCAGCCTGGCTCCTCTGTTGTGTGTTACGGGACAGTGAACAGTGCACCTCATTAAAAGGTGAAATGTGGTTTAAGATAAGTTTTGGGCACCCCTGGGACCCCTAGAGAACCCACAAAGCTGGAACCCCATCCCACACCGCCCCCCCTCCCCCCCATTACTCCTATAGGTCACATGTGTCAGTCTCCTGGCCAATCAGTGTCGTCTGTGCACAGCCCAGAGGAAGCATAAACAGCTTTCCAGGATTATATATACTGCCATTCCAGGAAATGCTATTAACATTGCTCGAAGGCAAAGGTTTAATGGTCCTGGAAACTCTCACCAACTCCCTTATTTTCCACATTCCCCAACGTGTTCAAAGGCAAGCTTCAAATGACGATCACCTTTGATCCTTCGAAGCAAACCGCTTTTATGACAGCTGTATTTGTATGGCGCACTGTATTAATATGATAAACAGGTGCTATGAGTAAGCAAGGTCAGTGACTTTTACATCATAACGTGTTTGTTTTTCCGACTGTAAGTGACCCGATATGGGACAGTCCCGTCCCCTCTGTAATGCACGCGTCTCATCCTGCCGCGGGGTCGCGGCACAGGAAGTCCCCTTTGCGGAAATCGAAGTGACAGACCGCATGACATCACGCTCGAAGGATGCTGGGTCAGGAGTGGAGGAGACGGTATCTAAATGTCAGCACGCAGCTGTGGGCCCCGTATCCTGAGCTGGCTGATTTTCAGAGTCGCCGGGGGTCAAGACGGTGGCCTTTCCCTGTCCTCTCACTCTGTCACTTCTGCCCTGCAGCCTGACTCTGCTACTCTTGGGCGGGGGGTTGGGGGCTTTTACCAAAATTATTCCAGAAGGAAAATAGTAGCCAAGTATTTTGCTGTGTACCTTACTTTGGTATCAACAACTAACTACATCAAAACAACTGGCCTACAACAAATCCTATTCATCCTATTCAGATGTAAAAAATTTGGGATCTTTTTGTGAAAATTTTATATGTAGAGAACAGAAAACACAAGGTTGAAATTTAATGCTGCTATTGAGTCAGAACGGCTTCTGATTCTGATTCTGAGTCCTTTCCGCGTTGTAGCTAAAACTAAAGACCCGAATGAAAACCAACAACTGAAAAGCCAACATAAAGCCCACTCTCTCAAACACAAGCAGAAAAGGCACAATAGAAAGTGCACACACAGCAGTAGCCTTTTAGCACTAGGCTGTATCCTGAGCACAATACATTTAACAAGGCTCTCTACTGTCAGGAGAGATGGGGCATATCACTATTAGATTTTGTGTAAATCCTCTCTCTGTTCCACAAACCAGGACACTGTGGGTGATTTATTAGCCCACTGGAGCTGGGCCTGACCCGGGTCTCAGACCAGTTTCCTAAATCATTTTTTAACTTCCTTATCACTACAAAGAAAAGTGTCATCACAGTAAACTTGTGAAGCAAGAATTGTCAAAAACAGGAAACTGCAGGACCGGCACGTGTTTGCCAAAAACCTTGAACAGAAACTCAGTCTTTCTCACCTATGTGAAATATGAACGGGCAGTTTTTGCTAAAAAAAAAACAAAACATTGCCACGATGCCTCCAGGCACTTTGTGATACACTTCCCAGTAGGACACAGATGCAGTCCCCATGAATTAGGACTCAATTTGGCAAGAAATATGAACAGAAACATTTTTTTTCCTTCAAAAGAAAAAATTCTCCAGCATTTTAACCTCGAGAAAAATGGTAATGAACCCAAATGAGATGAAATGACTGTAATGGGTAGATTGGCCTGGCCATTATCGTTCCCTCTCCTGACCGACCGGAGAGCCGACGCAGGGCCGACGCTGGGTCGCTGTGGAACGCTTGGCCATGGAGCTCTGATGGGACATGAGAGACAGGGGACGCTGTACGCCTCTTTGTTCCGGCAGATAGATGCTCCCCTCATTACGGATACGGAGAGGGACGGAGGGAGAGCAGCTGGCTGCCTATTACACCGCCTGACCTTCTCGCTCCCTCGCTGTAAACAGTTTACGCACAGTGGAGAGACGCAATCTGCCCCCCCCAAGGGACCCCGGCCCCACCCCCATAACCCCGTTTCTCTAGCTCTGTAAAAAAGCCTGTCACTCACTCACTCTCTCTTCATAAAAGAGCCATAAAGCAACAATAACCAAGAGGGGAGGACACCAATTAAAAATAAAAGGACTGCTTGGCAAAGGACTGCTCAGGTCACGGCGGCTTTGGGGAGGTCCTGTTGTCTGTGAAGGAAGCTTCTCGGCTATACCGCAGTAAACATTTACGAAGGTTCTTCCCTAAACCAGCTGTCACTGAGTTCCAAATCAATCCCTCATTGGTGCTAAGAGATACAGCCATTTCATTTTTGGGGTTTCTAGGCAATGGTGACACCTGCATCCCAAGGAGAACAAATGATTAACAACACAATGTGTTACAGGGGAAGGGGGAATAGGGGGTTCTCTTTAGTGACTGGAGATTGGCAGTAAAATGAACTACTGTACCTCATGTGTACAATCATTTGTGACCATAAAATACAAACTGCTCTTCAAAAAACAAGTCTGAGGTGAGACACTTCTGAAAAGGACTTTTACAAACCCTCCATGGAGACATCTTGACCTGAAAGACATGCATGTTGATTTGGGCACCAGGAGCGAAATATTTAGAGAAACTTCCAGACTTACAAGCACCGCAGCTTGTTATTCAGCGGGGAGCTCACAAACGGACCGGATGCTGTCTTTGCCCAGGAAAGTGTTTATTCATCCACATGTTTGCTTAGCTCTGTAATTATTAACATCTAAAGCGGCAGGAAGGTGGGTGTTCGGTCTCAAACTAGTGATAAATACTACACAGAGGGAGTATAAACAAACACAGATAGACAACCTCCGAGAAGATGCAATTGTGTTTTAAGTACTAAATAATCTAATATCCTGTCACAACTACTAGGAATTAGAATGGTAAATGACTGCTGTTTGACATGGGCATGCTCACAGCGGTCATTGTATGATTTCTCCACCTGAGCAATCATGCTGTGTATTCTGTTAGATACAGTGGAAGTCTCATTGACATGTTCTACTGTTCAACCAGGTGATTGGGACAGGAGAAATTACTCAACCAGGAACACAATCCGTTTGAAATCATGTGTGCAAAAACAAGCTAATATGGACCTTGGACGTCAAGCAAACAGCATGTGAAATAAACACTTTCATTTATCCCTGGCTAATCAGGTAATTAAGAGCTGATTCCGCTCTTGCATGGAAAATATGGGAAGCCTACGTGGGAGAAGGATGCAATGGTTTCTGTTGCCAGAAAACTGCAGGGGAGAGAGTGGGCTGCTAGTCTGAGAAAGTCAGGACTCCGGCCAGGACGCTGGGGTTGCTCTTTTGCGATCAGTGCCGTGGGATCTTCAATAGTCATGCTTCCTCTTTAAGAAATGTGTTTGTTTTCGCTGTTCTGTCTGTTGAGTGACCTTGCTGACTGGGGGGACCACGTGACTGACTGGACATCCAGACCAAAGATGGAAAAGGTTGAAGTGAGTGAGTAATTGCCAGGACTGGGGGGGGGGGGACAGGGGTTTGGGGTGAGGGGGGGGGGGGGGGTATACTGTCAGAGGGCACTGGGTTGAACCCTCTACAGTAGATCCTGACCTGCTGGGAGAGGGTGGGAACTGTAGATTTTGGGTCTTTGGTCCAGTTGATGAAAGCCTTGGTGAGACAGTTTTATCATTAGTTTGTAAACAACAGAGGTGGCCAATCAGTGTGTGAGGAACTGCTTATTTTCTGAGCTCCTCTGGGGAAGCACAGAGGTCACTGTAAAATCTGAGAATGGACATGTGACCCATATCCCCTCAACAAGACAAAAACATTGGGTAAACGTTATGTAATAACTTGGAAACTGCGACAGAATTTCTACAAAATTCATCTTCACAGGAAACTGTTATAGGCAGAAGATTCTTTAGCATTCACTCAGAACTTCCTATTTCCTCCTGCTGCACTGAACACTTTCCCCAGCCATTTTTGCAAGAGGAATCAAGTTACAATAACTCTATAAAGCTGTTCAGCTTTCAGAGAGAATGGAACTGAATCTAACTGCCACCTGCATCAGTGGGCTTCTGACTGCCATTAAAGACCTTGTCTTCCTGCTCTGCGGGAAATGACCAGGAGCTGTTTTTGCCAACCCCACTTCAGTGACATCACTGTAAGGCCAGAGGAGTGCGTATGACTAAGGCTTGATGGGTCATGGCAGCAGACCCAAAATGTTGTCACTGTCATCTGGTTTGTAGAGCCCTTTAACCGAAACAGGCATATGTGCGGGAGAATACCACTGGCACAAAAACACACTTTTCTGTAGTTTCCATCGCTATAAATGCAAACCAATTAAAGGGCAGCTGGATTGGTATTGTGGGAAAAACCCAGGGAAAGCACTAGCAGAACAACTCTGGGAATCTGCTCGATACCGTATGCGGCTGGCAGAGTGCAAACAATTTAACACTGTCCCCTGGGGACATTTTCAATCTCAGATTTTTCCAGAAAACGCAAGTATAGACATCAAGTTCCAATTAGAAACACATGTACGATGACCAATGGGTGGGAAACTATCAAGAATTTTGTCAGAGATCAGATTAGGACTCCCTGTGCATTGAGGAGACACAGACGTGCTTCTTTGAAAGGTGGTGGGAGGCTAATCTCATACACCTTCAACATCTTGTCAGCGGAGACCGATTAAAGAACTAATCACCATTAAACCTCCCTGTAGAACAAACCCAAATCAGAGACAATAGCCTTTCCCCAGGATATTCTGGGTGTCTGCATTTTCCACCACCTCGGTGATCCGGAGATCCGGGCGGGCCCACCGAGAGACCAGATAGCTGCGTCCGCCTCCCGTATCTGTGAAGAGCTATTTTCAATCTCACTTTCACACCCTGCTCTTTTCCTGTGCTGTAATCCGGTTCAGACTTATCATTACGGCCTCCACATAAGCTCTAAAATAAACAGCTCCAGCTCGGTGTTTTACACAGAGCTGAAACTTAATTCAGGTGAACACCAATTGATGTTCACACCCACAGTAAGAGGTAAAATATGAATACATTAGTAAACACTGAAACAGCAATAATCGTTTCTTGTAAAATGTACAATAAGCCAGTCTGTATTTATCTGTTCAACATCTCGTATCTCTGTGCTCAGAATTACACTGAGAGTTTAGGAAACGGGAGTATATCGTTGTCATGGGTCCCATTAGCCACAGGGCAACACTGATTACAGGCCGAATGGAGCTCGTCCTATCATATATAGACCACAGAGGCTTGCATCATGCTACAGGAATGCCATGAACCTCTGTCTTCAAAGCTTCAAAGGGAGGGCAGGGCACTGATCCTCACCTGAACTACCCTCCTGATGTCAGACACAAGGACAAAACAACATTCCCAAATGTCCACACCTTCAAGAATGGTTCTATGAGCACACAAAATTTTATCTTCTCGTGTGACAACAATGTAGCAGAATCAGATGTTGAAATACCTGAGAAAATGTTATCTGTTTGCTGGGGTGACATTTCAAGAGAAAACTATCCTTCTGCTGCTTAGTGGTGAGAATGGGTTGAAATCCTGGCAGGGGCATTACTACTCTAGGGCAGGATACTTGACCTGTATTTTGGAACAGAGAGCTGTATGTATAGATGATAAAAAATGTCAGCTTACATAGCTCAATGACTTCAACTGCTCTGCTAGGACAAAGATATCCATTCATTTCTAGCTATATTTACCAGGTTGCACTCTAATGTTCATGTTTGTCAGGATGAATTATCTAAGATTAGTATTGTTATGGTTAAAAAAAAACACAATTGCCACATTGCTTTTATGTAAAGTTATGAAACAACTCCCTGCAGTTGTAATTCAGCTAAACATAATAGTGGGCGGCAAAGAGAGGCAACAAGTCAGGGCAATAACTTGTCACTGACTCACCACGGAAAGAATTTCAAAACAAACAACTGAAGCGGGCAAAGACGAACCCATCAACTCAAGCTGTCGAAGAAAGCAGGTGAGACAGGTGTGCTTTGCTTACAAAGGCCACTCTTTATCTGACCGGTAACACTCTGTGAATTAATGGCTTTTCAGGATGGGCAGACGGAGCTCGGGCAGACAGTGCACACCGAGGAGATGGGAACAGCAACAGCACTGATAAAGGCTTCAACTGCAACCACAGAGTAGCCTTGTGGTTTCAGTGACGAGTGACCAGACTGGCAGAGTTCACAGTGGCTGAAACAGAGAGAAAAGAAGAACAGGGAGAGAGAGAAAGAGCGCGAGAGGAGGGGGGACATTTGAATAAACCTCAAGTTCACCTTTGCACGCTTTCACATTTCGCCTCGTTTTATAGCCCCACTGTTACAATGTGAATATTTTATTTAGGCTGGAAATTCTCCGTCCAAAATGAACAATAAAATCAGACAGAGAGAAGGATAAAAGAGAGAGACAGAGAGAGAGAGAAAATGAGAGAGAGAGACAGAGAGTGAAAGAGAAGTGAGAGTGAAAGAGAAAACTATCAAGACGAGCCATAAAATATCACCTGGTGACAGGCACGGATTTTCCCATGCCATGAAAACATTTGTCGCCCACAAGTGGCCGGCCAGATGGACGGTCTTTCCCTAAAGGTTTCCTTAAATGATTCTACCTCAGATTCCCCCCTCCATCTTCATGCCATACACCTGTCCTGAGGAGGGGATGGCGAGGGCGCAGCTGTCTGTCCATGTCGCCTGCGTCTGCGCGCAGACAAAGCTGGCAGTATGGGGCAGCTGCGTGTCCCCACAGCTGGCGTCCGCCCCATGAAAATGCACGGGAGGCATGTGTAAGAAAATGCCGTCCGGGGAGTATTTACATACACACCGATCTTTCCATCTAGGGAATCTCGTCAGAGACAGGCATGCGCACAAAACCAACCGAACAAAGCATTCCCACGCTCTTAACACTCGGTGAGCATAAGCAATCAATCTCTGAACCTGTTTGAAGAGGGGCAGTGCCTTTTGTGCTCAAAGCTGCCTCAGATTCATATTCAGGCTGTTTATGGTATTTAAGATCACGGGATTTAAGAGACAATACAGACTAGCAAACTCAGGAAACCCTGAGCCCTGACCAGGCGATGCCTTGTGCACAGCTTTGGACATGCGGCGCGTTCGCCTTAAGCCCCGGTTGTGTTCCAGCTCAGCTTGTGTTCCAGTAACCGCCGGAGAGGCGGGATACCCCTCTGTGGCCGCGTGTGCTCCAAGCGGAGCCGCGGGCGGTCAGAGAGAGAGACCACCCGTGAGGGGGGTGCGGGGAGGACACGCGTGTGGACTGAGACAGGCGTGTGCTCATGGAAAGCACACAGGGCCCCACACACACACTGCGCGGGGCTTCAGGGCTAGCACTGCCAAAGCCAAAACAGGAACGGAACAGCATTTGAAGCTTTTTTTTGAAGTCCACATTGCAGACATGAAAATCTATTGTTCTATGAATTCCTGTGTCTGGGCACAGCCAACAGAAGGCCCAGTCTATAATGTCTTTGTTTTATCTGGTTGCTGTAGCATTCATTCCCAGAGATATTAACAGTTGTTTTCCACTCTATTCTATTCACAACTGCTACAACAGTAGACGGACTTAACCCCCCAGCCACTGATTAAATCTCTCATTGGGCCGGGGGCATATTAAGAGGGATTATGAAGACACCCCCCTTTGTCGACGGACATGCTGTTGAGAACAATTGCTGTTGCCCAGCCTGGATCCAGCTCCGCGGCTGCGCTAACCCGGACAGCACAGACTGACATGGCTCCACCCACCTCACCAGCTGGCCAGGTGTCTCACAGAAAGCCAATCAGAGCTGCTCTTTCCCACAGAGCAGCTACTGGCCCCTGGGCAGCAACCCCCTTCCAAACATGATGGCAGACGGGTGCACTGGAATAAAACCGCACTGCTTTCTACAACCAATTCTAAGACAACAACAACAACAAAAACAGGGTATTAAAGGCCAGTGCGCATACAATGATCTGCTTACGATTAAGGGTATTGCCAAGAGAAAGAGCCCAGCCTCAGATGATTTGCCTTAACATAATATGTAAAAAAAACTTGCACGTTTAAAAAAAGAGACTGGCTAATAAAACAAAAAACAATACTCATTAAATAAATCACTTAAAAGTAAGAAAATTTTGATTTTTATAGCCATATGCTTGATGTAAAAGTCCCTTGTGTTTATAACAATGCTTGCTTGTGTCCAAAAGTACTACAAGGGGCTCACAAGAAGCCTATCAGCTTCTAGGACTGTCAGACATTTTGAACAACAGCGTCACGTTCTGCTAAACTGAGAGGGGTTCCCTCGGCCTGAACTTTCACAAAATGAAAAGGATCAAATATCTCAACTGGAGTCATAACTGGGTCTTTGTTGCTGGGCCAAGATGAACTCAATAACATGATAGTTTGCCTTCCAATACTTCTTGGCATTTGGAGTGGGCAGAGAGAAGCACAAAGGCATTTGGCATTTTCAGGTAATGCTTTTTTTTTACATCAAACCTGGTGAACAGGTAAAAGAAAATGACCTCTGGTCCACAGAAGGGCAGACAGAAGCAGACTGCTTCAGGGAAAATCCAACGGTGTGTCCCGTTAGCATCCTGGGTCTGTCTGGTCCCCTGGCCCTGAGCAGAGCCCTCCTAGCCCCAAGCATACAGGCCCCCCACCCAGTCAGGACAAGTCACTCTGACAGCCAGAGGAATGGGGAAATCATGGTTAAGGGTTTGAGTGTCCTTATTTCTCACCACTTAAAATAATTAAGATGCATTAAGGGAAGTTTCCCTTGTGTCTAAAAGCACAGAAGTACTTTGGTCATTTTATGTCTGGTGTTTTTGTCTTCTTGAGGGGTTTATTCAGCCATTTCTGACATTTCTTGGATGCGAAAGTGTTCATTTCAGAGTCTTTAGGCAGATATGTTGTGCTGCAGCCATTTTCCAAGTGATTTATTTCAGTCCTGGTCTGTGACGAAAATCTGAATGAATGCGTTCGTATTGTTCCATTATTTTTTTCATCTGTTACACACCATTAGCAGTTTGGCAGAGACGGCAATAATAACTTGCGACAAAAGCATCTGACAGAAAGCTCAAACACTTGCTTAATTTGCTTATTCTCACACCTGGACAAAGTGCACTGCGGTTAGATTTGATTTTGGATCTCACTCTCACAGGGTCAGAGGGTCCGAAGTTTGACATCTGCAACCCTGCAAGACTAGAATAAACATCTTCCAAGGAACACCTTTTAAAGAGAGCAAAAACAGAAGCTAAAAGAACAGGAGAGTTTCCTGAGAAATTGTGATACATTCATGAGGTTTATAATAGTCTGTTTCAGGCCAAGTTCCCTGAGAGGGAACTGCCGTTAGAGAGAGACCTGCCCTAGGCTTAGAGAGCGAACAACATGGAACTCGTCAGACAGGATGTTCCTTTGAGGGGATGGGAACGCACACAGGGCACTGTATGCACAGTGGAAAGCTAGTTAAATCAGAAGATTTCGAGGAGAAAGGTCCGGCCAGGAGAACACCAGAGGTGTCTGCTCTGTGCGCCCCCACCCACCTAATCCAGGGGGCTAAGAGGTCCGCTAAGATGCAAGGGGAGGGAGGGATAATTTTGCAGGATCAGTTCAAAGATCAAAAAACAGATGTAAAGCGTTTCACAAAACAGGCGCCAAATTGCAAACACATGTGTTCCGCGACTAGCCCCCCGACTTCCCGAAAGGGGAAACCCTCCCAGCTCCAACCCCCCTACCCCACACACACACCAACACACACACACACACACAGAGCAACCTAAATTTGTCACATTGAAAGGAATGTCTGGATCAGACTAGCAGGCTTCAGTCAAGTCATCTTAACCGGGGTTATTTTTTTTATTAAGTCTGTAGCTTGACATCACAAAAGCAATTTATAAAGCACAAAGGAGAGTGAAATGGTGTGGGGTTTTGACTGGGACTTTTAGAAATCTACTGAACACTTTCACCTCCGCTGCAGAAGGGTACTTTGGTTTTGTGCATTTCTGACTCATTTTGTGCAGTTTTGTTCATGGCAGTGCCGTCCCTTTTTGTTGGTCTGTCTTTCAAACTCATCCAGGTCTTGGTTTGGAAGTAAAGAAGTAAGCTCTCATTCAATCAGTGCAAATACCGGTGTGATCGTGTTTCACTGATTGGGAAATTCAAAAATTATTACAACTTTTGGATAATTTTCTGTCATCCTTGGGGCATGGCTATACTGACTTTTTCTGCCTTACACATACACTAGAAGGATCGCACGGGGTGCTGCGCGTCTGTCACCTGAGTGAATTCCCCTCTGACAGCAATGCCAAGCCCCACGTGCCTGAAATCACTGGCCAGCGCTGCCGTTACTGTGGAATCCAAGGGAGCACAACGTCGTTAACACAGACCCAGACCACAGAACTAGAGAAAGACCCGACAACAGGCTCACAGGATGCGCGTTTCCAAAGTAGATGAAACATTTTTATCGCACAGTTCAGTGCTTGCGAAACTAAAGCGCAAAATCGCAAGTCATTCCATGCGCTTTGTTCACATTCTACCAAAAAAATCGCTACGACGGACTGTTTCAGTGTCCTGTTTCAGCATTGCACAGCATGAGGTTCCCATATGCTTTTACAGAAACTGCGCTCAAACTTTGATTTGCCCGTTGCTTTCGGCAATCGCCGCTTTTTCTTTGCAAAGCAATGCATTGTTTTCACCCGTTTAAGCTAACAGGAACGTTTTGTCATTGTGACAACTACACGCGGTGTAAACGATGATAAAGACTCAACCCTCACTTCAGCCCATAAAAGACAAATGAAAATTCATACCTTAAACTCTCCCGTTGGCGTTGCGTATCCCAGTTCCCTTGTTTGTGAATTAAAAGCTAAGAGTGGTCTGTGCACCGTTTATGCCTTTCTTATTTCACTAAGGTATATCTCTAAATATGCTTCTCTTTCTTGGAGGTAGCTCAATGGCAGATGAGATCAGTCCGAAATGTAAATTACAGCTTCGGAGGGGGTGGCTGATATGACCCAATGCCTGAGTCACGGAGTTACGCTCCTCCTTCCGGACTGTTTTTTGTTCATAACCGGGAGAAACTCCGCCAAGCCGTTGTGTGGATCTTCTAGGCGTGGTCGGGTAGGAGGGGACTGGGGTTCCAATTAATCCGCACGGTCAACTGCACAAGTGTTACAGAAATAAGCAGGATACGCATGGCCAACGCGCGCTCACGTTTTCTTTTTCAAAATAACATGTTCGTCGGCTCTATAGCAATGAATCACAATGATCTGAGAACAATTAAATAAATGGGATTTGAAAGTCTGAAGAAAATATTGAATACATATGTTTTCGTGTTATATATTATCGTATTAGTGCATGGGTGTTCTTCAAGTAAAGGTAATTCAGATCCGGTCAATTGGTTCAGCGGCTCTTTCATCGAATTGCAGACTGTTGCATTATTAGGTCTGTTCTGAAGATCCCCTCGTGGTAAATCTGAGCTCTTCGGTTTCTTGCCAGCTCAGTAAATTTTAGACTATTACTTGTCTCTTGATAAATTCGCCGTCTTCCGGTCCATGTGTTTGAATATTATTCATAACGAATACTACACTCGTGAGCCATACAAAGGAAAGTATGAATAAAATAAATCGTTATTATATTTTATTTGTGATTACAGTCACCAATAAAACGTTGATTTCCACGCCCGCCTGGGATCTTGCTTCGAAATCCTTTCACGTCACAGGAATTGTATTTTTATTGTCGAAGCTTATTATAAAAGGGAAAATCCTGGAAATTTCCCGGAAAGTCTCCAGCTTCATTCAAATATTTTTCTATAAGTTACATTTACTTTGTAAACTTTGCAGTGCAAGTTCAGACGCACGTAGAACTTCAGGTAGGGTGACCATACGTCCTCTTTTTCCCGGACATGTCCTCGTTTCAGGACCTAAAACATGCATCTCTAAACGAGGACGTGTCCGGGAAAAAGAGGACGTATGGTCACCCTACTTCAGGGACCTCAGATTTACATTCATTTACAGTAATAGTAACTCGTAGTGTTGTTTCCCACAACTCTTCTGATGTCTATTAATGATAGCTCTAGACAGTAACACATTTGGTGGGTCTCTTTGGAATTTATGACTCACAGCATTCCACTGAAAAAAATTACTTGTAAAAACATTTACATGACAACAGTTTCAATTTGAATAACCCAGAAAGATTAGACTGTCTTTCAAACCATAGACATAAAAGCCCCTGTACAAACAGAACATTAAGAGGGTGGTTCTGTTGGGGAGTGATGCTATCTCAGATGTATAAAATTATCCATGGGCAGTTTCTAACACAGTAACAGTGATTACAAATCACATCTTTTCCAGTAACACACTGGGGTATAATGTTTGGACCTGTTTGCCTCTCTTTAACAAGGCAGGGAGATTAATCAGAATATGTTGTTATGCTCTGCACAAGAAAAACAAATTCAATCCTAATATATAGCCATGGAGTCAATGGGGGTTTTTAAAGTCAATGTTTAAACTGAGTAAACTGAGCTAGATAAAATAATGGAAACATCAAGCAATGTATGAATATTTATTAACTAATAAGGTAGCTGGGCCACCCTTTGCCTCCAGCTTCAATCCTTCCTGGAATGCTGTTCTACAAGAATGGATATGTTACCATTCTTCAAGAGTGAAAGTCTCCAGTTCTTTAAGGTAAAGGAGGTAGAAATCTACTGTGCACTGTCAATTCAATAATTTAAAGTTTTAATGTATAAAGTTTGGTGTATAGATCTGTTGATTGGGGAAGCCATGGCAGGTATGTGACTATGTCCTGAAGTTCATAAAAACACTCTTGAGTCCATATATCGGTGTGCATGAGGGTGCTATCATCTTGGAATATGGGAATATCTTGCGTAAATATTGTTTGCACAATAGCATGCAACTGGTTGCCTAAAATGGTTTCGTGCTCCTTGGCCAAAGTTCTGTCACACAGAGTAATTGCCGGAACCACTGATTCCCATGAGATGGTTGCCCATACCGTTACAGATCTACCATGTTTAACAGTTAGGAGCAGGCAAAGAGGTTTGAAGATTTCCTTTGACCTTCTCAAACATAAACCCATAGAGATGTGGGTAAAAGAGTAAAAGAGGACTCATCAGTCCACATCACGGTCATTCTGAGGCTACTTCTTTGTGTATGTCAGCGGCTTATCCTGTTACGTGTCTGTCTGTACCTGCCAATGAGCTTCAACTCACAGACACTGTTCCTCTTTCCCGGCGCAGTTTTTCCTTGTCGGGCATTTAACAATTTTGCTGTTACTGATATACCTGTAATTCATACCAACTATTTTACTTCTTTCAAAGATCTGTTAGATCTCTTATGTTGCTTTTGAAACCCATATACTCAGAGCTCAGATTTGTTGTTAAAATGTCTTTTTAAAAGTCTTTTATAGCAGAAACATTGGCAACTAGTATTGGCATTAACATGGAATACCTATAGACTTTCTTTAGAATTGTGATTCAGTTACTTCAAAATATGAGTCCCTTTTCATTTGGTGTTTCCATTATTTTGTCTACGCTGGTTTATATATCGATATTGGACCATGGGAACCTCTGTTAATGTAAACCCTCCAGCATTTACTGTTAATGTAAACTCTCAAGCATTTAAGTTTCATGTCTGCATAATAGTGACTATGCTCAGAAACAACATATGCCCATAAATCACATTTCACGTTGTCTGTACACTAGAATCAAACATGAAGCAGCCAATCAGTATGATGTTCGCTTATACATCTTCTATTCAATATACACACTTGTCACATAGCACACATTAGCCAAAAGCTGAATAAAACCAGGTGACTCTGTCAGACACAGTGGTTGCACGCATTAACAATGGAAGGTACACGTCTCACCAAGAAATGGACTCTCTCCATTTTGAAGCCACTTTAAAACAGATCCCACAACTGGTCTCAGCTGCAGGATACAGTTACCAAAAAATTGTGTTTTCAGTGAGTCATTACTATCTGTGCATGTGGATGGCTGCCTCTTTTCCTCAAATGTCAGCTGAATTATGTTGACAGGACACCTCCCTGTAGTTTATTTCACAAAGGATACATGATTCAGAGCATCTCCTCAAAATGTGAGGTGGCTGGGGGGGGGGGGGGGGTATCTAGAATTTGGCCCTGTCCAGCTTTTTGTATTTTTTGCCATGTGAGTATGTACCTGTCTAGCAGACATCATCATCCATGCCACCATATGTTCAATTTATGTGGCGTTTGGTCCATTTAAACAACAGGACATTTAATGAAGCAATTTAGGATGCAGGGTGCAGAAGCAGTGCACCGCATTGGATTCAAAGAGTAGCTGAATATTCACAATGCTATGGTCAATCTATAAAAATCAATATTTGAAGAGTGCTATTTGCAAATAAGTTGTCACACAGCACTTCACCATGGACATTTTCCAGAAGGAATAAAAACATATATAATTATTTGAATGGCTCTGTTACTGTAATTGTACAGTTTCAGAAAAAAAACAGCTGACCAGATTAATATGGTAGCTGTGGTCTTTCATTGCTTGGAAAGTCCCCAAAGCAGTGACCTCTGGACGACAAAGTTCATCCAACTGCTCCCATCATGACCTCCCTTCAATTGCAGCTCTGTTCAGGAAACCGTCCTCAGTCAGTAAAACCGCATCAGGGAACACTGGGGGCTTGCCTGGGCCTGTCCCACATAGAGACAGCGAGTTCCTAAAGAAATCCCAAAAACACTGCCTCCCCACTGATTGCCCTATGAATACTGATTCTATCTTCCCCCACTGTGGCTGTCATTCTTATGCAAACAAGCCCCCCCCCCCCCCCACCCAGTTGAAAGGAGGAGGAGGAGGGTGAGACTCGCACTAGCTACAGTCTCCAGGCATTCTTTTTTTACAGCAGGTCCACGGTTGCGAGTGTGTGTGCGCGTTCCTGCAACATGGCTCACACTGTTCACGCTGGCTACGATCTGCATGTTTGCCTTGCGCGGCCTGCGTCTCATTAGGCTGAATTACGCAACCACTCACAGGGCCTCCAGACTCATGCCTGCATACAGAGGAAAGGGGGTCGCGCTCCAACGACCGTCATGAGACCGTCACGGTCACTGGTGTTATGGTGTGTGGGTGGGTGTGGGCGGGGGGGCGGGGGGCTATGACAGATCCCCTGTAACTTCCCGCACACTGACTCACTGAGGGGGAAATGACTGCTCTGCGCCCCGAAGAGGGGTGCTTGGCGTCAGCCCGTAGCGGGGAAAGGGAGGCCCACTATAACTGCTACTCCCACCAGCGACCCAAAACACCCCTCTGGAGGAAGAAACAGGTCTGTGTGTGTGTGGGTGTTTGTGTGTGTGTGTGTGTGAAAAACCTTCAGTGACCTTCAGAGACCTTCAGTGGTGTTACATCACCCACACATCACACACGTGCTGGTCACACTCTGGCCTAGAATTGTGCAATAAAAGCACATGAGGAAATACATTCCTCTACAATGTTGTGGAAAGCAGGGCTTTTCTGCACCACTTCATTCTTGGGCCTCATTATTAGGTTCAGTTTGTCCTCAGCATTGCAAATATCCTTCTAACAAAACTTCACTCTGTCATTCTGTCTGGCACAGTATTATATCAGCTGCCAATGCAGGTGTAGCCAGACATGGTTGAGTCTGCTGAAGGGATTGCATGCATCGAATTTCCATTCTTTATCTGCTCCACAGACATACTTACCCAGGACAATTTTCACACTAACACACATTTATCCATTTAATTCCTCTGTTTTTTTTTTTCTCTGAAGGAATCTGAGGTAAATACCTTCCTCAAAGGTACACCTGTAGTGTTACAGGAAGAGATTCAAGCGTTCCAGCTGCTCCTTATTTGTCTGGTTCCATAACCACTAAGAAATAGGAGCACACTGAAGTGAAATTTCACACAGCAAGACTTGGAGACGGTTCAATAAAGCGATTTCACTTTTGTTTGGTAATTGCCATTAGAGAAAAATAAAAGGTGTAATAAACTTTCACTGTCTAAGGAATGGTGTAATGGTGTAATAAACTTTCACCGTCTGTGTTGTGTCTGCAGTGGTATCTCCCCTGGTCCAAGAGCATTGCTCCAAGTCACCTGAGCTCTAACTCATGTATGCCACTCCACCTGAAGATGTACCTGTGTCCAAGCGTCTATGCCTTTTCATACATACCCAGAAGTACCAGGGCAAGTAAAATGCATCATGTGCTGTACACAGAAAAAAGTCGAATTTCATAGACCCAATATTTGAATGTGGCCTCACTGTCTCAACAGACAGATGTAATCCTCTGGCGATCTCCATGGCAATGTGGTTCTGCTTTGGAAACAAACATCAGCAACCTTATCGTAATCTGTCGGTGCTTTCCGTTTCGACAAGCGCATGGCAGCGTTCAGGAAGGCTAGAGGGTTTCAACACATTATAAGTGTGAAAACAGGGTGTACTTGGACTGTACTGGGACTTCCTGATGATCACATGTCGTACACACCCTTCTTATTATACACTTATTATTACAAAGAGTACATTTGAACTCATAGCTGAGAGCTGCAGTTCCAATTAACAAGCTCTTTGTCCCTTTGTCTTTTTTGGGACAATGTCACTACTCACAATCAAGCTGGGCAGCAGTCCAGCACAGTAATAAGGGGTTTGGACCTAAACTCTGTAGGTTGCAAGATGAAATCCTGACTCTGCCAGTGGTGTTGCCCTCTTAATCAGGGTGCCCAACCCTGACATGAACAGCCTCTGTGACTATCCTGCTGCACAGGAGGACAAATTGAGATATGCAAGTAAAAACCTGAGGTATGTAAGTTCAGCTCCGTACAGGATGCAGGTTTCTGCTTGAAAGAATAGCACACTATAACACACTGCCATGTAGTCTTTTTTTGCTTGTTCTGTACATTATTGCTTGACAGCCCCATAAATCCTTTACACTGCATCCCAGGTATGTCTGTCTGCCAGGTCAGTATGGCTCTGCAGTGTCTGTCTGTCCCCCACTGGGGCAGACAGCTGCTTCCATCATCACCGCACCGCGCTCCCGCAACCAGAGATACCCCCCCCCCCCCCACCCCCCCCAGTTCCCGGCTGACCTCCATGCTCCATGCAGAGCAGGAAGTGGCAGGCCTCCAAAGCTATGGCAATGCAGCTGTCTTCCTGCGAGTGGGAGGAGCCTCCAGGGCCCATACTGACAGGAATCTGATAAAAATCTCAAGCTCCTCCTCCCACCATAACAACCTGCCAAAACAAATATATTTTCACTATAAAACCAATGTAAGGATGCAAGTATGTACTATAAAACCAATGTAAGGATGCCATTAACAAGTGACTCGCATGCATATTTATATACCAACGTTAAAAATGCATGTAATATGTGCAGTGTTCTGCAGCCCAGGAATACGTTGGGAACGGGGAATTCAAAACTGCACACCTGCAAATGGTGAGGGTCTCCTGTACATCTCATTGGAGATGAATGTAACCATAAGCCCTCTGCAAAAAAAGGAATTAGCAACTGAAAGAGAAACCAACCTATAGAAAGTTCATGACAGGACTGGTTTAAAAATGTATGCATTTCAGAGAATCTCTCAAGATGTTGCCTGTGTCTGGGACAATATAAGGTTATTAAAACTGCACTCTGAAGGCTTCTCATTAGATAATGTTCCTTCATCAAAGCCTCAAGCTTACAGGCTTGCATGTTGGTGTAAAAATTTGAACAAATGTGAGCATCAGCACACAAGTAATTGCAAACTTACTGACTGTCTGTGCTCTATACTAGAAAGAACAGGAGTGACATCACTGGCCAGACAAAATCAAAAGTTGCATTCCTTCCACAAATAACAAATGAGAACTCCACCCTGGAGCCAAGAGAGGACCCAAAAAAGTAAAAAAGGAAAAATCAGAGCTTTGAATACTGTTTGTGTTTCTGTGTTTTGTGGGTGGAAAGAAAAGTTCTTCTATTTCCAGATGAAGAAGGAAAAGAAAGATTGCTCTTTTACATATTTTATTTAATTTCTGTTGTAAGAATAGAAATAATATATTTTTTACACAGAAGGGATGATAATTTATGATACAGCAATGTGAATATATATTTTAAAGGAATCTAAGGTTGCTGCTAAAATTCTGTCATTTGTAGATTACTGTTTATATATAAGGACAGAAGGAGCTCTAATTCATAACAGCAATTTTATGCACAAAGAGTATTTGACAACTGAACCTGGCAGATGGCTCTTGCAAAGGTTAGGTAAATGTTTGGCATGTCAAACAATCACTTTCCCTGAGCTTATGTATTTCAGCGAGCCACTCCCATCGCTCTATAAGCAAGTCTCAAATGGTTTTCAAATGACAGAAAAACCAGAACAATACGCAGATTGCACAGGGGAAAGGGCGAAATATAGTGGAACAGCAGATCTCTCTCTGTCTGTTTTTCCTTTCGTCACTCAGATACGATATCGTTATCTCCGGACAGGGGAGGTGCCACGCTGCTCTTCCCCTGGTGTCCACAGTGACTCCTGGAGCCTCAGAGCCACCGGTCAGCCCCATGGACACTGTCCAGACGCCGCCAGCGGTTCATCAGAAAACCCATGTCCGGGGCTACCGTCCAACGGTGACATCACTGCGTCATCGTCCTCCGTACCCCCTATGAAACCCCATGCACTTTTCTTTCCATGTGAGGAATGCCCTGTGCCTGACTGATTCCAGGCTTGTTCCGCACGCACGTCACAAAACGCATGCACTTTGGAAATGTCCGTATTTCATTGCTACGCTGTAACACGGTTGCATCGCTGACGCAAAAGACCTTCTTGTTTTATACAAAGTACTTAAACAATGTGCTGTACAAGCTCTGTTTTTGGAGCTGAGAATGGATGGTTTTTGTTGCTGTGGGGGCGCAGTTTAGTTAAACTGCAGTGGGGGCATCTAATGTTAATGCAATTACTCCAGTATATAAATCCTAAAAGCATGACCAGCATTGAGGGTGGATTTTCTAATTAGTCTTACAGGCCCAAAAACAATGACATCACCATATTGCTGTGGAAACTGTCGAGGGAAAACAAAGGAAACATTACAGTGTACTTAATTGATACCTAATGTTTCCCTGCTGAAGATGGAGCAAATAAGCACCATCCTGTTTCAGAATCTGCCTGAGCTGTACAGCGGCATGCAACACTTAAACTAAAAATTATGGGCTATTAAGATCTCTCTAAGCCTTAAGCAGCAGAGGGATTCCTGTCGATATAATGTAATCCTAAAGCAGGATTTGTCCAGACTCTGTGATACTGTTATGCTTGCCTTGCAGGGGACTTCGGTTTCCCTGGCCTTTTAATTCGATAACCTCGGAGTGACTGCAGCGCTGCCGTGCCTTAAAGTGACCTCAGTCTGCCCCGGCGCGGTTGTATTAGCCTCGGGACACAATTCACTTAAGTAGCCTCAAAGAGGCTCATTTTATTACCTCCTCCGCATTCTGTCGGACGTAAATCTGTGGGCTGGAAGGGGATGCAGTGGGTCACTGAGGGAGACTGGGGGAGGTGAAGATACAGCGATCCTCTGTTACGATCAACGCAATGCACGGTTTCACCTCATTACATAGCATGTGCATGTGCTGCTGTAAGGGCCCCAGGTGAATGGCGTGAGCTATCCAGATGATATGAAGGTCAAAGCCATGATAGGTGCTGTCTGTGGTGCAGGGAATGTTTCCTAGTGGTTACTGTGTTAGTTTAAAGCGCCCGTATGGATTTCGCAGGGGTCAGGATGTGGTCAGTACGCTCGGGCACTGGTAATTTATGTCCCCTGTTCAAATAGGGTCATTTGGGTGAAAGTTACTGAAGTAGCTCTTGTTTAAAGTGATATACAGTATATGCACATAAACTGATTGTTCCATCCACACTAGTGATAACTCTTTCTTAAATTATGCCCCATCTATGCTAAGTAGGGTTGTCCTGGACATTTAATGACTACACATGAGGTACAGTGTGGATTCATAGTATGGATTTATAGTGGACAATCCACCAGACCTTCACCCATTTAAAAATCATTCCAAGTATCAATCTTCAAATACATGTATTTGTCTCAGCCTCATTTGTCTGCAACTGATTATCTATTCATAAAAATTAAATAGGGGGTTCCCACTGAATCTGATTTGAAGCCTGAACAATACGGCTGTATCCCTACACTGAAGTAACTGTGAAATTTTACCTCTTCAAAGCAAACAACATGAATTAATGAGAATTACAGGCATAAAGCATAGGGGATCTAAATATGAATGCAGATTTGTAGTCCAGTCCTGGCTGCACGGTTTTACCTTCCTCTTTTTCAATGGATCATTTTCATAGATCAATAATCTGTTGTGCAAAGGACCAGAGTCTAAGCCTGAGCTCCTAGCTCTGTCTGTAGTAGGTTTGCTACATGCAGTGCATACGTACGGCTTTGGTGGCAGAATTATCCCTAGTGTGATGGAATTTGACCTTGTGTAACATTGCAGGAGAGGGACATTCTCTTCCCCTTTTGACTCTGCGCAGCAGTGTCGTGGTCAACAGGTTTAATGGTGTACAGCGCAGCACGTGATGGAACAGGCTCAGCGGAGAGGGCAAGAACAATGCAGATGCCTCCCTGAATGCGCTGAGCTAGCAGGAACTTCAGAACAGGAAGAAACGGACCGACGGTCTCACACATAAAAAAAGAGTACCACATTCACGGGAAGTGGGGGAAAAAAAAAAAATTCAAGGTCAGCAACAATGTTTGTCTGTGAAGCCCCCTTTTGGAGTTGGACAACAAGGTCATCTTTAAAAACAATATGCCAACAACGTCTTATTTACAGGAAACAGCTCCTCTGCGGTGGCCATGCACTTGACATACAAATATGTGCTATGCTAGAATAACCAGGCTCATTCATGGATAACACATCTTCTAAAGCGACACAACCTCACATCTAGAGGGAAAGTACACTCCCACTCGAAATATTCATTTTTGTAACAGCTTGCCAACAAGCATGCAGCAGAACATTGCGGGGGTACAGCTATGACCAACGTTTTCCCATTACTGCAATCAGTAGGGAAACAATTAACCACAATACAGTCACACTCATGCAGCATCAAACTGACTGCATTCAGAATGTCACTGTGAAAGTACTGGCGGAATTACACTGCTTATAATGTAGAATATTTCTCTGATGCACCACACTTTTTGTGCAGTAAAGCTATCCATCTGGTGGCACAGACGCAGCAGCACGCTGTTAAAAAGCAATAATGTCCTGTTGTGAGCCCATGTGCTGCAGAAAGAGTCTGCACTGACCAGAGCAGGACGAGTTATTGCTCTGAAATAAAAGTTCATCAACGATAACAATGCCGGGCTGTTCTTGCACGTTAGTGTCGTTTGTCTTTAGATAAATGGGTATGGATATCCATCTGTTAAAAGCATTTTTAGCTAGAGAATAAAATTAAAAGGAAAAATGGTCAGCTTTAGCGAGAGTGTTTACTATATTCAGTTATGTGGAAGAAGGCCCATCCATTTACTTGTGAATTGCAGCCAGAGTTTCAGTTTGCACGTGACTGCCATGGCTCAGATGTGAGGCCTAGACAATCAGTATCCCATTATTGTGATTTTAACTGTTCCCAGGACAGTAAGACAATGCTTTCTGCCCAGATAATGATTAGCTATCCTCTTGTTCCGTGATGGGTTCCAGTGACAAGGTCTCTATTGTATGGTGCTATCTTTAAACACCGCAGTTTATCACCAGGCATCCTGTGTGCATGTGTTTTACACACAAATACACACATGCCCACACATATGCACATACGCACAGATGCACGCAAACACTTACACACATATGGGTGCATACACAGACACACACACACACACACACACACACACACACACAAACAGATGTACACACGCACACACACACACACACACACACACACACACACACACACACACACACAAACAGATGGGCACACACACATACACAGATGTGCACACACATGCACGCACACACGCACGCACACTCCCACTCCTCTCCAGAGACCTTCCTGTCTGTGATGAATTGCCCTGAGCCAGCAGGGCCATTGTGAGCCTGCCTGTCTCTGATTGGCCGAACCTCCCGCGGCCCAGGTGCGGGACACAGGGCACTGATGAAATTTTAAAGCGACGTGCAGACCCACGTCAGCACAGTGCTAAGACGAGCCCTGCCTGTCACAGAGCACCTCTCACACGCTAATCCCCCCATTGTTCCCCCTCACCCCATTACTGTCTGCACGTGATACGCAACAAAAGGGCCGGCTGCGCATAACGCTGGGACTCTTTATTGTCCGGCGGTCCCCTGGGGTTTGATGGTGCACACAGGGGCCACACGTGGGCCTCGTACGGGCCCTCCCGCTTGCTGTGATGAGAGCCACCCCTCGGTGGGCGCTCACACAACTGCTCAAGCGGTGGGTCAGCTCAAAAGCCAACATGAAAGAGAGGCGGCGTGTTCTGGTCCTTTTTATGGTTGTTTTTTTCAGATTTGTGGTCCTCCTCCAGAAGGAGGGAAGGGCCACTGATTTGTGCAGCCGCGCTCCTGACTTAGGGCCAGATTTACTCGACGCGACAGAAGCAACTGCACGCCAACGCCTTTCCACCCCGAGTCTGAAATGGAAAGTCACGGATCGTAAAAGACTGGATCATAAAACGACGATTTCCATATCAGCTTAAGAGCCTGTGACCGGACCCAAAACAAACAAACAAAGAGCGAGCAAAGCCAAAATGCTCTTGCTATCCCATTTCTCCAAGGTGTGGTTATGTACTAAGATCATCCACAAGTGTAAAATTCCACTCAGATAGTCCTGCAATAGAATATCATTATGTGACACGTGCTTGAAGGCCAGTCCGTGCCAACGGTCTAATGCTGTGCGTCACTCTATTTTTCACAGTAACACAACCCCGCAAAGATGGATTTTCCAGCACGCCCGTCTGCGCCAAAAGTTTCCTTCTTCAGAGCCAAGCGGGTTTCTGAGAGGTGGTGGTGGGGGAGGTGGGGGGGGGGGGGGGGGGCAGAGAGAAGATTCTGCTGCCTTCTGTACCTGATAATGTTCCATCCTCCGTCTCCGTGTGATCCGTCTCCACAGACAGCCCTTCCTGGAGTGGGAACTCCTTATCCGAAACCACGAGGGGGGAGGGGGGAGGGGGGTGGTGGCGGAAAGGAGGGGGTGACACAAGGTGCACTGTCAGTCATACGTTTATATCCAGCCACTTGGCAAAGCTTAACCCAGGACATTTAAGAAAACAAAGGTGCATTATTGCATACAATAAATGTATCACTGTATCAACATGTCACATATTTGCTTAGGACATGAATATAACACATTCTGACTTGTGTGTGGGTAACCCTGCTTGAGAACTATCTCAGTACTATTGTTTTTCTGTCTGTTTTTCTGAATAGAAAAAAGCTGAATACCCATATTATGACTCGCATTTGTTTGGCCTAATAAATGAGTCAATTAAGTAATTAAGAGTGGAACAAACGGTATAATTAAGCTCCAGCAATCCAGGACAAGTGCCGCTTGTGCATTTTGCTGTGAGGAGTAGCTCACTTTTGAGTTTCTTTGGGGAGATACAGGGACGGCATTCCTTTTTCATTGCGTAAATGTTTTCCTCATCAATGTGCTTTTCTTTAGCTGGAATGGAAACGATACCTTGACATTCCAGGAACATTACAAAGTGAAATACAAGCGGTGAGGACATCTTTTCGCAAATGGCTGAGTGGCTGTCACTGCCATGTCAACGCGAGTGATTGTTGTTCTTTGTGGGGCAGGTTGATGATGTCACATAAATCAGTTTTTTTTCCCCCCATCTTCACTCTGGTTCAATCTGTCCAACACACGACTGCTACTGCCATAAGACTGAATTCAGAATGCATTTCCCCGAATGTGAATGTAATCTTAAATATGTCTTTAAAGACTTTTATATTAATTTCTAATCATAAATGTTTCATGTGGTCAGAAAATGATTCCTAAAAAGCAAGGAAGGTCATTTCTCTCTCCTGAGAATCAGGCGCTAACAAATGAACCGCAAAAAAAAGGAAGCAAAGATTAGTGTGTATGTTTGTAGATGGCAATCAGCCCCTAAACCTTTTGTGCTGAACAATGCCCATTCTCCCATCATAAAGAAGAAAATTAAGAGGGAAGGGAAGTACCAACGGTTCTTTGGCTACAGCTTGTGAATATTTAACAGTGAGAACTTCAGCCAGATGAACTCTTGACTTCCACACATCAGAAATATAACATTACAAAACTGTTACTGGAAGACATATGTTACAGAAGACAAAAGTTACAAATTCAAGAAAGGATAAGCAATCACCAGGATGCTATAGCTGCCTGTGTCTTCCACAAGGTCCTCATAATAACTCTGTTATGTTCAGTAATGTTTACTGGAAGCCAGTTGCTCTGCAGACAGCGCTGAAGTAAAGGTCATTTATCCAATAAGTCCAGCATGTCAGACTGCGGGCAAGAAATAAATGGATATTGAATTAAAATTTGTTTATTACATACAGCATCATTTGGGGTTTTATTAGGCCATATACCCTTTATGTAACCCTGTTCTGGAATTGCCAGCTGTGCTTTAAGCTCGTCTGAACACGAAAATCTCTGCAGTCGTGCAGGAGTACTGAAGCGAGGAGGATGCAGTCTTCCAATACGCTTATGTGCAGCCAACGGCAACGTTTCGCACCACAAGTCACAGTAGCACCAGTTGAAGGACAGGTGCTACTCCACTGATGTCATCCAAAAAATCGCAGGCACCTTATTGCAGTGAGACAAGAAAACCTGGGCCCACCTACCCATCCCTATCCCCAGCTGAACAAAGCCAATCAAACCCAGGCAACAGGACTCTGTCTATGCTCACAACAAGCACCACCCCAATGCCACTCAGTAGACTTCCATCTTGATTATTTTATTGTAGTTTTGGATGTGACATGCAAATGATTTCTTCTGTTTCCTTTGGATATATCTATTTCTCCAATGAAAATTGGAGATCATGTTTCTGCTCCAGATAGGAATGTACACAATTATATTTCAGTTTATTTTAATTTGACTTAAAAAACAAGTGTATCAAATGTCCCTTCCGTATGTTAAACCATGTATAGTACATCAGTGGAATTCTATTTACCAGGTATAAAATACAGAACCAGAGCATCATAGACCACCATGTGTAATGGCAGTCACATGACCGCTCCACTGTGCCCTCTCTGCCATGCTTTGAAACATGGTCTTCAGCAATCATATCAGTTCCAACCCAAAGAGCTGCCCGTTCAGTGCACACTGATCGGCTGCCTTTTCACCTCTGTGAAGACATGTTATTTACGTGCTTCATGAACCACACCCACGAGCTTCGAAACGGTATAATAAATTCACACAAGCATGCAAGGTTGGTTAACCTCCGACACTGTGGTTTTTCCACTTCCTGGCACAGAGATGTGGTGGGTGCTCTGGGTGCAAAAACAAGAGAAACACAGGCGTTCAAGCGTTTTGCTTGAAGTTCAATTCACAATCATGGAGTTCTATGGCGGCCTATTTGTGGGAATCATTCATTCTCATCTGTATTCTGGAGCTAACGGGATGAATTCACTTTTTTACAAACGTAGAGGATCTAGGTCTCAGCTGTGTGTCAGCTGTCAGCTGTCTGTCCTCAAAACCTCAAAACTCAAAAACATTTACATGGTGAGAATAACATCCCCTGCTATTTCAGGTCTAGGCAGTGTGAGTAATGATTAGTTTACTATCAACAAATGACTCCAGCACATGTTTTCCATAATCACCGAGGTTACTCATTGTGCCACAAGGTCTTTCGAAAGTACAACAGAATAGTATTAATTTGGCACCACAGTTTATGGATCTTGAATTTATTGGAAACCAAAGTCAGTTCTCTGAAAAACATGGTTGGCATTTAACATGTACAAGCATGTCTAATCTAATTCAAAATAAATTTGGAACCTTATGAAATCAGCTGTAGCCACATCTGTGAGTGAATCTGGTCACCGTGACCCCATTGGCTGGAAACAGTGACACAAAAGGTAAATGTCACCTCGTCCCAGAAAGGAGACAGCAGCATGGCAGTATGGTGTTTCGGCCTCAGACAACACACCGTTACCCTTCCAGCTCCTGTTTCCTCTTTGTTTGCCAACAAGTGGAAATGTAACACACAAAACAAAAGACAGAAGAACAAAGATTGGGACGTTTGTTTGTGGATGGTCCAAAAACTGTTTGTCCTGAACAATGCCTGTTTCCTCACTGTAAATTAGAATGCTAAGATATGTGGGAAGCACCACTGGTTCCTTGGCAACCGCTACGAATTTTTAAGTGCGTGCATTTCTACCAAGTGAGACACTGAGGGGTTACCGACACCAAAATACACGTCGCCCACGAAAAAGGAATCTGAATTTTGTGCATTTTAATTCAGTCATTTTATTTTCACGCTAAAGACTGCACTAGATTAAAATGCGAGTAGAGTGCTTCTGTGAGAAAACCCTGGCTAAGTGACTGAATGTCCAGAGCACTTGTATATCAGCCAAATTACAGCCAGTTACATGGGCTTGTTATGTCCAACCAAACATTTTCAGGTTAACATTCAAATATCTACTGACTTTTGGCGGGAAACAAAGCCCAGCTTTATGTTACCTTAAGCTGTTCATCATGACAATAGTTTAATAAACTATAGATGCCTTCCAGACAGCTGATCCTTGCGGCCTTTAGGTTTCTCCCAGCAGTTAGAAGCCGTTGAGATGACTCGAAGCCCATTAGGTCCTCTTTACTTTCCTCACCTGCCTATCAGGTTTCTCGTCTCATCGCTCCCTCACCCAGGAAACCAACAGGCCTTACGCAACGAAAAAGGTTCCTCTTGAACGAGCGCAAGACCCGAGTGACAGGATACTTTCCCCGAGTGCACACTTTAGCCTGATGTGTTTCACCAGCCTTATTAGCAACTCTGCTCACTTGTTTGTATCAATTAGTCATGCCACCCCGAGTAGTTCTTCCATCATTGATTTACAAGCACTTTTTAACGATATTCACTTTAAACCTGCACATTGTTTTGTGGTTGGGAGCTTTCCTGCTTTAAGAGTGCCTATGGTTGTTCTGTGATACAATAAGACAAACGGAAGACGAAATGGATGGTTGGTCAGACAGTCAAAGCATTTATATTAATCAGCATTCTGAATTCCAGTGATTAGTGTGTCTTAGCAGGTTTCACTTTCCGAAGTTAATTTTCGAATTTCATTTTTTCAAGACTTCAAAACTCATTTTCACAAGTAATTCGATACATGTGCTAAATGATAGCCGTAATACAAACTACTGTTAACTTTTGAGACAGTAGTGCTAGGGCTGCCCTTTCAGTAGCAAAAGCACAAGCAAGCGTATAGACGGCCTGGTTTGTGGTCCAGCCCATTTGCATTAGCAGTCGTCACTGTCTCTCAGTGACAGCGTGTGAGACGAACGCCATATTGTGCCGATGCCAGACACTCACGCAGCGTGATACCTGGACAGCCAGGCACCTGGTGCAGAACCCCCGCAGTACTGAGTCAGAAGGACACAAAGGCTTGACCCTGCATACGCCCGGCCTTCGACTCACTCGCTCTGACCCAGGGCTAAGAGTCACAGTAAATCAAGTCGACGGTGTTTACTGCAAAGACGACGGATCATCTACCCTCCTGCTGTCCTCTTATTTATGGGGTGCCTTCTCGACACCCCCGCCCAACCCAGTACAACCCCCTACCCTGAAAAACCAGGCTGGTTGCAGCCCCCCCCCCCCCCCCCCCAAGCCCCAACCTCCCAAACCCCCTTTTCCTCAGCAATAGGCTCTCCTTACATCCCCTCCTCTCACCCAGCATATTGTGTTCCTGCACCACACAACAGCGCAGAGTAATTCTGTCCCCGGAACCAGTGGCTATTTCTCTTATCACCGTGACTCCACTTGAACAGAGACAATAACTTATTCATTGCAGTCCATTCAATTTTTTCATTTCTCGATTTCATCAGAGGCTGTGTTTGTAATCCAAGTTTTGTGCACTTTTATTTGCCATTGATTCTGATATACAGCTATGGTAAATATTAATACCGTCACTCTTATTATTAATAATTCTTTGTGATAAGAGTGGTGACAGAGATGTAATGATTGATACCTGCAGTTGATACGCAGGCCCTCCCTTTTTGAGAGAGTGTAATTGGTTCTATTAATCAGTGCAACATTTTTTATTGCTTTCAAACAGATAAAATATTCATAGTGGAATTCGTAAGTAAAGTGCATTTGTCATCTAACCAGGGAATACAAAAAGCAACAAAGAACAGATTCATAAGATGTCTCATTTCAACATTTGACTGATTTTAATTCAGTCATCCTGTTTTTGAAGTTCCAATCAGTACAGGGTTATGTGCTGCATTTTTTTTTCGGGGGGGGGGGGGGTGTCCAGCCCTCCTTTGCCCTTACTGGAGGGTGGCCACCATACAAGGGGCTGAATTACTCAGCCCTGAGCACAGTTACAGCACCCAGGGCTGGAGGCTCAGAGTTATCAGTGTGTGTATGTTTTTGAATCAGTGCTGTACAAATTCTGTGCAGATTCACTGACCCTGACATCAGTGAGCCCACTCTATCAGACAATGCATATGCAAAAAAAGTGCAAATATTTATCCCTTGGGCGCATGTTTATACCATGTTAACATGCAGCAATCTGGTTAAAAGACTTTTTCCGATCTACAACATCACAATCTCACCCTTCCCTGTAAAACTACAAAATGTCAGTACAAACAGTGGGTTTTACAGGCCAGGGTCCCTTTGTGTGATTTTGGTGGTGTTGTGTGGTCTGATCTTGTCGTGTGGTGTGCAAGAGTAACAACAATTCAGCAGAGACTCATGCCATGGCAGTGACGGCTCATTATGTCCTTTTGTACTGATACCAGATGGAATTTAGCAAACACTTACCCTGTGATGCAGCCCTGGCTCTTGCCAGTACAGCGCACCATTGCAGACACAGTCATTTGTATTTCCATTGATTTGTAAAGCCATTCTAAATTGCCAATGTTTTAAGAGTTGGAATAGGAATAGATGTGAACTGAAAGAGTTACACTCTACTGCTTTGATATGACCTGGGCAATACTGATTTAAAGGCTGCCTCCTGCTTCCTGTTAATTATTTATTTCTCTTTTGTACATTTTTTTGTTAACTATGACAGTGTACAATAGTTTGTAACTTTCTGTGAACCATATCTGCTACTGTCTTTGAATTTCACAATTGTTTGAATATGAACAATGAAAAATCACAAAAAGTGCATACTCCAGACCCCTATAGGAATGTGTTATGTTGACCAAAGCTCTTAAAATGGAGACTGGGTGCATTAAATTGCATGCACACGCTCACACCCACACAGCATACAACACAAGGCAGGATTATCCCGGCCAATGTGGTACTTCAAGGGCCCAGTCTCCTGTCGGGATCTCGTTAGTCCGGGCTCATAAAAGTCCAGGCTGTGACTTAATTAACATCAATGTTACTGATAAACAAAGCAGGGCTGTGCTTTAAGCCTTGCGCTTCATCAGAGCTGAGCTTCCTATGCAGAGAGCTACACAGCTAGAGGTTTCCATTACCCTGCTGTCACTGTATCCAAGGGACAGAGGCATGTCCAGTCACAAAAGTCACAGACAACACAAGCAAGGCTACAGCGTAGATGTCATGTACCGCTAATTCAAGAAGCTCTACACCCTGCGTGCCCCTTTCTCAATAATGTATGAGGTTTGTTGACTAGGAGCACAATGCGCTTACACTTCCTTCAAAATGACCTTTAAACGGAGTTAATCATCTCCTCTATGGCCTGCTTGCCCTTGCACATTTATTCAAATAACCCGGCACTCAAAGCCAGGAGGTGATCAGAGCCATCATATCGTGTTACTGGTTTCCTGAATGGTTATTTTGTGGTGTCAGTGTGGTAACGGGAGAAAGGAATGATAAACTTCCTGGTTCTGGGTGGTTTGGTGGTGTTGAATATTATACAGCCAGTTATCAAGTGCTGATACAAATTTAGATATTTTCTCAAGGCATGATGATCGGATTAGAAACAAAAATCAGTTTGCTGACAACTGACAACACACTTAAAATCACAAAACCTGCAGTGATGAGTAAAGCAAAGGTGTATTCAGCTTATATGAGAACGTTTAGCGAGACTTCCACGTGCTAGCTTTGTTAAGCTGAAGGTCCATGCATACTGGCAACAACCCAAAAACGAAAGTCGTCCGACTGCCTTGGGAGATGTGGGCTCAGGCGTGTGGGTTTCACCTATGTCTGCTGTGGGCGTTTCCTGATAGAATACCACCCTTGTTGAGTGGGGCCTGGTTTCTCCATGTTTCGGCTATCGGCAATCCTTCGGGCTACGAGGTCTGTGTTTCCTCACCACTGTCTGTGGGCCCCTAAGGTCTGGCCCTGGTTCAGCTTTACTGAGCCATCCCCCCTGTTTCTCAATTACAACTCCTTGTTAGCCCTAAAGGCACTTTCTAATTCCCCTAGTAAATATTTCAGCCGTGTCCCACTTTTTAGAGGCTGCCTTGTTAGGCTCAATATGATGTTTCTTTGACCAAAGCAAACCATCCTTGTTAACTCAAGACTGTACAGCTACAATACAGTAATATATGGTGCCTGGATGTATTTCGTTTTTCATACTACAGGACAGCAGGAAAAAAAGCAAGTCCAACTGTGTCCAGTCATTAGCTGACAGATATCGGGTTTGCTTCACCGATCTACTACTTGGCTGATGACATACCCATCATCCCATTTTCTAAGCTTCTGTCAATGTCTCCAATTGTGCTCAAAATGTAGTACTTTACAGCTCTGTAGACAGCAAACAACATACTGATTTTTTTGTTACAAAATGTACTGTTTAGTGGAAATACTTTTGGCTTATGGCTAAAGCAGGCACATTAGCTCAGAACTATGTATTAAGTCCAAGTAATACTGTAAAAGGTTGCCTCAGTTTACTCTAACTGTAGAGGACAAACTATCTGAGGAGTACTGTAGTGTATGTAAGGCAGTGACATCTACTGGAGACAATGGGTAAATCACCAGGGGTAACACTAGCAGCAATGTGGACAGGCAGTCAGTAACCAGACTTTTGAAGTACAGCATCACAGGCACTGCCGTTGTAACACCTGAACCAGGTACTTACCCTGGATAACTACAGTAAGAACCCTTATATAAACTACAACCTGGGCTTTGGAGGCTGTATGAATCAGATAAGAAAATGTATACTAAAAATGCTTGCCACAAGTGTGCTATTTTGTTACATGTCTGTTGTTCTGTAAATAATTAGGCTTTCAAGACAGAAACGCTAAACGGCCGTTGTTTTGCTTCTTTTTCTTTCCTTCATTCATTGTTTTTTTTCCCATTCATTTTATTGCATTTTCTTCTCCTTCCACTGGTAGCTAATAACAGCATTGCTTGATTTTGTCCAAGATTGGCACTTGTTTGTTCTATACTGTAGATGTGCCTACAATGTTGGTGTGCATAAAATATTTTTCATCACTCTGTGTCCAAAGGCACACCCAATACAGACACCAAATGCCTTTTTAGGCATTAGTCCCTTTTCACAGTATTCACTCATTCATCTCACATTTGGCACACTTGTAAGGCCTGGGCTCTTGGTGGATGTAAACTGCTTCTTCCCAGCTAACAGCGCCCCGAAACAGCCTGGCATGCCCAATATGGTTGCATTAATTTTACATAACATTTCACAATATTTACTGATATGGTTTTCATTTAGCATGTTCAATGTTCATACTGTCTGTGATATGTGCAAAGTATGGTAGACAGTACTTGGATATGCACTGCACATACTTAAATTTCCTGGGCAGTATTTTCACACACATACTATCGGCATTCACATCGCATATTTGTCACTTATCAAATATTACATCAAGATGCATTTTGTATCACAGCTCTAAATCACCATTATTCCCAGTGTTTGGTTGAAGTCTAGTGTATTACTTTGTGCAAGAGCAGGGCCGGAATAAGCCCCTCTTTACCTTGTAGAGTGCATTTTTATTTACAGATTGCAGGGTTACTGCATCGGCGATAGAGACCACCCCTAACTCTATCTGGTGTCATTATGCGAGGATAGTCACAGGCGGCGCTCAAAGGCAGGTAACACACCTTATTAGGATGCTTAATAATGGACGGCCGCGGAATGTGCGGGTAAGGACTGTGCGAGTCTGGACTCCCGTTCGTCCTGTGCGGGTCATCTCCGCGATCGCAGGTGGAGGAAGAGTGGAAGGTGTGTTCCCCGTTAGCATACGCTCCCCCGTGGCCGTTGTAGTTGGTACCGTTGGCAACTTTGGCTTGCTCCGGGTCACAGCTAAGTGCGTGGTGCTCCTTTGATGCTGAAAGTTCCCTCGGGGCCGGCTGCACAATGATGGCCACCGGCGAGTGCACATCTGTCTCGGACGGTTCCGATACTGACGGTGATGTGGAGTCCGCGTTGGGCACGTCAGCCGGGCTTCCGAAACAGCGCTGCAGGGCAGCACACGGAAAGCCGTGCATGTCAACAGAAACACCAGCCAAGAGGACGTAGGCTAACGCCGTCACCGGTAAAACCAGGACAAGGTCTTGATTAACTTAAATCGATGAGCTTAAATACCTGTTCGTCAAAACAGTGGCACTAAATGTTTTTCATCCAGTGTTTCAACTGCAAATCTTCAAAAGAACCAACAGCCCCAACTCCATTTTTCTGTCTGTCTGCCCAAAGTGATGTAGCCGATTCTATAATTACCGCCAGCCGGGCACTAAACCACAGTTAAACCGAACACGACTCTTGTTTGGCGTCCTTCTTGGTTGACTATATGAGTAATTTATGCAGTAGTTCTAACTAGCTCCACAAGTTCCTTCCCACTGCTGAAGCCGACGTGTCTGGCAAGAGTCGCGGTGCCACTCGGTCTCGGGGTGTTCAGTTACCGGCACAGTTAGGTGTCCCCCAGCGACGGATCTGGCATATAGCTCAGATGTGGCTGGTGACTGAATATGAAAGCCCGGGGGACTCGGGTTTCCAGCAGTGGGTGTAAAGGATAGGCCACAGGCTGGAGATGATTAGAAAGCGTTTGGGTTTTGCCGGGGCATCACTCTCAAGAATGAAAAAATAACAGGGCCAATTGCTCTCACGTTACTCATATTTAAATATTCATATCCCAAAATAGAGGGAGCGTTTTACTGCCGTCCATTCAGTCAGTTCTGACACACCCATTCAATTCTAAGCAGCTCATCCATATTGCATGGTGCATCAGATTATAAGGCACTTGATAGAAATGAACACCTGCTTGAGAACGTGCTGACCCCTTGTGGGGTACAATATTTACATTGATTTTGGGGTTCTGTGAAACTTACACTGAATCACAAATTGGTCACTGGGCAGCAATCTGTAAAATTGCAGGAGTGTTAATTGAAATAATTGTGTATTTTATTATAATTCCGAAGATCACTTTTAAATGGAATTTTATTGTTCATTGTCCCCAAAACACAAGGTAATTGGTTTTGACATTCTTAATATGCTGGTAGCATGGGTACACTTCACACATAAGTTGAACAAAGCTGTGCTAATGAAGTATTGATGCTCTTTTGTTTGAGAATGTAAATGGCTCTACTGTTTCCTCACAGTTCCCAGAATGCTTTGGGGCACCATATGCATGTAGTTCCCATTCTACAGCATGTATGGATGACCAAACTAGAATGAGCATGAAATGCTTATTAATCTTTCTTGGCAGTGTCCAAATTAAAGAAATAACAAATTATTTCAGAACTGAAGTCACCCACCATTTAAATTTAACTAGAGATCCTCTCATTTATAGGACAGCCAGGGTTGGCGTCTTAAAAAACGTAATTTGCTTTCCTTATAAATATCATGACATGCATATATTACAAGTCTGAAACTACTTTAAAGTTCTTTGGAGAAAATCAAAACATGTGTCAAACACTGTTCCCTGTGGACCAATCAAGTAAAAGTCTTTCTCCATGCTGATTCAGAAATGATTGGTTGTGGAATCGGACACCTTTCCCACATTTAATTTTCTCATAGGGTCACTCAAGATGCCTTTGGATACACATAAAGAGGGTAAAGACAAGCATGTGGAGCACTTAAACTTTATACCAGTTTTTAAAAATAAGGACAGTAGTCATGCTGTTTTCAGCCAAAAGAAACAGTGTGGGCTGTGTTTCAGACCCTTGCAAGCACACAGACAGCTGCTTCCTACAGTATGCATATTCCAGCGTTTCCCAACCCTGCTCCTGAAGGCACACCGTCCTGCATATCTTCTATCTATCCCTGCTCTACCTACCTGACTGAACTCATCAGTGGCACTTTTGATTAGCTGAGCACACCTGATTTAGTCAAGCAGGAAGGATACATAGAAGATATGCAGGACAATGTGCCTCCAGGAGCAGGATTGGGAAACACGGGCATATTCTATTAAATATGACAATGGTGAACTGATGAAACCCAAAGCAATAAGAAAATTAGATTATATCTCATTTCTGCATATGGTTATGTTTCTGATCTATTTCTTAGAGCACTAGATATGAAGAGCATTGTTGTATCTCTTATAAGTAATATTTTGGACATCATAACTCCCTAGAATTGTCAGTTTCATGTACATGACAAAAGGCTGCAAAACAACATGCATTCAAAGGTAAATCAAAAGTCCGGAAAGCATTAAAACTAGTTATGTAATCCATAGAATATGTGAACAATACCCTGGGAAAGCTCACGCAGCTACAGTTTTTGGAGAACTGTTTGCGTTTGTTTGTTTGTGAAATACTAATTACAATCAGACGTCCTCAACAGGTAAGTGATACCGGGAAGCTATATCATGTGTCCAATAATGTCAACATGATGTGGTTTATCATGTTTTTGAGAGACAGCTCTCTGCTTGTATTTGTACATTATATGAAGGACTGCTATATTTATGCACAACCTTTGCAGGCGCTAATTAAAGTCTTTGATGGTAAAATCTGTGACAAAGATGATAAACTTAATTGTGAAGCACAACTCTGGCATCTCTGGCATTTCACCATGCACCACTAAATCATCTGATCTTGTCTTCTCATTGATTGTACAATACCTATGCAATACAATGTTTTATTGTTTTAAAACAGTTATTATTTATTATTATAGTATGTATTGTTTCATTGTATTATTGTATTACTTAAGCAATACAATGTTATTACCACATGTAACAACCCCAGAATAATATGTTAAAACCCTACTTCTGTGAAAGAGGAAACGATTGTTATGTGTAAATTAAATACATACTTTATTGACAACAGAGTCCCATTCTGATGCTAAATACAAAGGAAGACAGACACAAAAAAATGCAGTCATCAGAAAACCACTAATAATGAAGTCATAACCTTTGTGTCTCATTTGACCGTGAGATCTATATTTGTGCTATTCAATATTAAGTCCTTTACAATGACCCTTAAGAAACTTATTTGTTGGAAAAATCAGTTCTGTATGAACTGCTGTGATAACTCTGTTCTGGGGTCGACTCCACATCTCAATCAAAATGTACATACCTTCACGCATCAAAATGTCCCACTGCTCCTAATTTGAAATGACTTGAAGAATGTGCTTGTGTTTGTCCATGTGTATAAATGAAGTTTTTTGAAAGGGGGAGGATACTACTCATTTATTATTTCGTTTAATCTCTGCAGGCCTGTGCATAAAAAAATAAGATCACATTGTGGAGAACACCATCTTATTAAGTCTCACAACTCTGTCGTTTGATGTCCTTGGTATTTTGTGTGCTTTGGCGCCACCTCCTGGATAAGGCTCACAAAGTCGGTTTTCTCGATGCAGGCTCTGCACACTTCTCCCCACGAGTTGAGGATGTTTTTCAGCTCCGCCACCCTCAGTTTGGACAGGGCCGCCGTGCTGATGTCTATGGTCTGCTTCTCTGAAAAAAAAGGACCCACAAATTATAAGAGATGAGGAAACAAGCCAGACACACAGAGGGGGAGTGGGGCTCAAATCATGTGCCAAAAGTTGTCAGCAGCATAAAAGTACCCATACTAACATAAACACACAAAAACATTCTCTTAAAACATGCAGGGTGTTAAAATCAAGAAAATTGTTTCCTCCCAAAAACCCAATCGCTACCCATGCCTCTAAGCCTAACCACAACCAGAGGATTACATTTTCACCCCATTCTTGACTCATGTACACATAGCACACTTAATGGCAGAGTCAGTACGAGGACAGCGCCAGACCCTTACCGTATCTGAGCTCGCAGATCTGGCTGTCTCTCCTCTGGAGCCTCTCGCAGATCTTCACCACAGGTACGTGATAGCTCATGGGGCGCGTCACCTCCCTTGTGATCTTCGTGGCCGCATCACTGGTGGCTCCCAAATAGTAGCACTGATGGGAACGTGGAGAGGCGATGCACAGTATAATCCACAGCACACGACATAGGGTGGCAGTGTAGCACAGTGGTAAGGAGCAGGACTCATATCCGAAAGGTTGCCAGATTGATTCCCCTCTGGGCCACTGCTGTTGTCCCCTTGGGCAAGATATTTACCCCAGAATTGCCTCAGTAAATATCTAGCCATATAAATGGGTAACATGTAAAAAACTGTAACGTACGTAAGCTACTCTGGATAACAGTATCTACTAAATGCCAATAATGTAACGTAATGTGATGACAGCATGTTTCTGCACCAAAGCACCGCTGTCTCTCAACGTGACCGTTATTCGTTGGTTCTCAAATAAGTGAGAAGAGAGCTGCTTTCATATTTACAAGGGGGCATGTTTAATGTTGATTCCATAGGAGAAGGGTTGAATTACCATTCACTGAAAAAGTACTCACTTGATCAGTGATAGAACAGAAGAGCTTTACTTGCACCCTGGCTCTGGTGTTCTGGTAGCACAACACAATGCATCTATATAGATTTTGTGAGATGGTATTAATACGATGGCAAAAAAGTTTGCTTTATTATGTGCCATTATGGCCTTTTTAACTTGCTATGGACTATTCCTCGACACATATTTTGATTGTCATTTCATTCAGTGCTTACAAGTATGCAGTCCATTCTTTAGGCTAATATCAGCCATTTTGGAGATTTTGTGGCAGCTGGTTTGTAACCTCAGGGATGCAGGTTCATACATTGTTTCATACTGTGGAACACAGCTGTTGTATCCTTATGTTGAACTGCTCCAATGAAGTAACGATTTCACTTGCACAGTAGTTTATTGGCTCCAGTCAGGCAGGTCCACAGTGACATACAGCTTGTCTCAATGGCAGGAGTCACAGCCAAGCACACAGTATTTCAATGGAAATTACTTTGATAGCTCATGGGAGTGACTTTGACTCAATGGAAGGAGTCAAAGTCATTAGCAATTTGTCTGCGGCAGGAGTTACAGTCACACGCAGGGTTTCTCAATTGCTGGAGCTGTGGTCACACACACAGCGTTTCTCTGTGGCAGGAGTCACAGTCATGCGTGGTCACACTCACCAGTCTGCCCTCTTTCCCCCCTGCCTCTGCACACGCTCTCTGTAGCCCTGCCTCCACCCTCACGGGGGTCAGCTCCTCGTGCCTGGAGGTCAGATCCCGGTATAGTCTCTCCAGAAACCCCACGCACACTGAGAAGGGAATGAAAGCAGTCATAATGCGCTGCCTTGCAAATATTTTCCAACCCATGACTGGAAAAAAATCATGACAAATATGAACACTGAGAATGACAGGGTGAGCTTGGTCAATGAAAGTGCCGCACATACAAGTGACACACACTGGTCTTAGAGCAGCGCAGCCAATCAGGATGAACAAAACTTCAGACCAAAATTGGCACTTGGCATTTGGAACACGGGAACACAAGACTGTTCATTGTCAGAGTGAGAGCAGACCAAGCACACGCTCAGACAGCACACAATGAAATGCAGTTTGGTCAGTAACAAGAAGCTGATACAAAGGTCATGATACCTCAGATAATCACAGTGATAATGTTTATGGCTAGAAAAGAGGCTCTTTAACCCACATTATGGCAAAATAGCCGTTTGTATTATGAGTGAAATATTACAATATTATATTAAGATATTTTAAAACATACCGCTCCCCTATGTCCAACAAATGATGGAATAACAGAAGTCATAGAGGGAAGGGGACACAGCATCACTGGCTGTCCAGTATGTGGTAATGTACCTGTGGGACAGAGAGTGAATCTCCAAACAGCATCTGTAGCTGATAAATAATAAGGAACACTACATGTTAATGGTGGATATTTTTTAAATTACAGGCACATTTTAAAATCGATTAGTTACAAATCATTAGTTACTACTTCGAGTAATATGGTTAATGTAAGCAAAACTGCTGTCAATACATATGTGGGTGCACTTCACTAAGATATATACAGTACGTGTCATTTTACAGTCTTTGTGTGTATGTATGCATAATTTTTGTATCTTTGCTTCTATTTACGTATGTATGTAAATTGCACTTATTATTGTGACGTTTTATTATTGTTTCAGAAAAACTTCACACATGCATTTCAGTGATATTGCCAGGGCCGCATAAAGGCATATGAGCAAATCAGTGCCTTGAGTTTCGCTCAAACGATTTATTTAAATTTCCACTCCACACAGTGCTCAGACAGCGTTCAGGACCAGAGCACCTCGGCTACCACCCGGTCTCCATGCGCACGCCTTTCTCCTGTTAATGCTCTATTATCCAAATTTAAACAGCATTCCCCAGACGAAGCAAGCAGCTATTTTTACACGCAATATTTCACACGCACTGCAATCAGGGCAACCTGGTCTCACCTTCGCAATCGCCCGCATTGGCAATGTCAAGAACAATACACAGAAACACAATAACAGTGAAATAATTTGAGAATGGCATAATGTTTGCGAGGGTCTGTTGAAATATTAATCCAAACGCGAAAACTTGACACCGCTCGGGAATGACCCGCAACTTGTGAGGGGTGGGGACAACAGCTGGATACACAGATTTATTGGTTAAAGCAATATCCGGTATCTATTGGTTGTTAGCTTGATTACGTCATTAAACGTAGGTTCTACTGGAGACCTTCTTTGTACCGCAAAAGCTAATTGGTCTACCACGCTGTCTTACTCAAAATTTACGCATTTCCTATTGGTTAAAATCTACAACCTATTTTTTAATTGGGTATCATCAGGCAGTTCTTCTCCACAGTTTCCGGTCAGCCGCCGTGCATTTACAGCAAGCATGGCAGCTATAGGAGTGCACTTTGGATATACATGTGCTTGTGTAGCAATTTTTAAGGTAAAATATTGTTATACCAAATTTTGTTATAGAGAATCGTAGCTAGTTAACTGCAATATTGTAAACTACCGCCTCTGTTTTATGTTTAAATTCAGATAGTACTTGGACACTCAGCTAGCTAGTTAGCTTGTGGGTAGCTGATGCTAGCTACAAGAAATGAAAGCAAAGAAAACCGGCTGCACCCAGTATTGCATTAATGTTATTGTGCATGTTATCGTTTTATCTAATTAAAAACCTACCTGTCGACGTGACTGGCTAAATCGATCTGTTATCATCTGGAAGCAAAAGACAAATTACTTCTGCTGGTACTTTTTTCTTCTTTTAGGATGGAAGAGCCGATGTTGTTGCCAATGATGCTGGAGACCGAGTCACACCGGCAGTTGTCGCATACAGAGATACTGAACAGGTAACGCAAGGTTACCAGTTAGCTCCTCCTGCTAACTGGCGAACTTGATAGTTATTTAATGTTCTTTACCTAGACATCTATGATGTGTCTACATAACTGTGTAATTATCCTCCCAGGTTGGTATTTATCGGTATGCATGTGTTTACACGACTGTCAAATAATGCGTTTCAGATTGTTGGAATAGCAGCGAAGCAAGGAAGAATAAGAAATGCTGCTAACACCGTGGTCAAAGTGAAACAGATTCTGGGACGAAGGTTAGTACGACAGTGATCTTTTGTGTTTTTGTGCATAAGACACAAGCATAAGGATATTAATTTTGTTGACGCATGTAGAGAAGCAAAGAATAGTTAGCTAGAGATGAATACAGGCTGTAATACTATCATTTCCTCTGCTCAGTTTTGATGACCCAGAGGCACAGAAGCACGTAGTCGAAAGTAAATGCCCCGTAAGTACCTTACGATTGAAAGACTGAATAAGTTAATTTACCTGTGTATCTTTTAGATGTATACAGAGAAATGGTAAATGGTAATTTTTTTTGTATTATGAACAAGGTTATCAACAAGGGTGACAAGCCAAGGTATGAAATCGACACCGGAGAAGATACAAAAATTGTATCACCTGAAGAAGTAGCAAAATTAGTCTTCCACAAAATGAAAGGTGAGCCTGGCTACCAGCAACGTAGTAGTATTGTACAAAGCTTCCAGGTTTACAGAGCCAAATAATATGAATATGAAAAGTCATAATAAATGCTTATCTATATGTGTGTATCAACCTGTAAAATTAGTTTGGTAAGAGAAGCAGTTTGTGTGAGAATATTGGCAGTTGCTTAGACTGAGGGTTCTCACTCACGTTGTCGCTATTCCGTTGCAGAGACGGCTCAGTCTGCTTTGGGCTCTGACGTCACTGACGCTGTCATTACCGTGCCTTTTGAATTTGGAGAGATGCAGAAGAACGCACTAAGGTGAACTAGGAGCAAGACACATTAAAATTGCCCTAAGGAGTAGCTGTAGCTCTAATAAGCAACAAAATATGATAAAGTCTTCTGACTGGAACATGTGGCAGGTGAATGAATGAGCCCTTCCTCTCTCCTCAGACAAGCAGCGGAGGGAGCTGGCTTCAACGTACTGAGGCTGATCCATGAGCCGTCAGCAGCCCTGCTAGCCTACGGCATTGGCCAGGATTCGCCCACAGGAAAGAGGTACCATCCTGTGGAAAACTCCTTGCTCATCTTCATGTAGACATAGATGAATGCATTCTGTCAGTGCAGGTTGTGGTATAATGCGTCACTGGCACTGCAAGCAGCACTGTTGCCTTTTTCCATTCCAGTCCATAATTACTTATTAAAAGGAGTAAATTGTACTTACCCCGAATGGGGAATAGCTCTCTATGTACTGGTGATGGCTGTATACAGAAACAAAAGTCATATTGGATGGAAGTGTTTCAGTGTTTTCTACAGTTAAAATATTGACAGTCATATTTATGTGAACTTTATATGAACTTCTATTGGCTAGCAATTGCCTATTAATCACTGTTTTCAAGTACCTGAATGATGTGTACTGAGACTCGGTGACCATGCTCCCTCCTTTCCCTCTGCAGCCATGTGCTGGTTTACAAACTTGGAGGGACATCCCTCACGGTGACGGTCATGGAGGTGAACAGTGGACTATACAGAGTGCTGGCCACGCACACTGACCACAGCACCGGGGGGGAGAGCTTTACGCAGGCCTTAGCCCAGCATCTCGCCTCAGAGTTTAAAAGGTAAGGGAGCAGCGTCTGGATTCAAACACGAGAAAGAACAGGAACCCTCACAGGTTACAATATATGTGTGTGTGTTAATACCACATTCCTTCATTTATAGACAGTTTTAAGTAATTATAAAAAAGTAAAAGTTTTGAAGTTTTCAGTTGGAGCAGGCTCAATTTCTCACATGTATTTCAGAAAGAGATGGGTAGGTGTTTTGCCTCAAGTTTATACAGAGAAGCTTGCATTGTAGTATTTCATCTCTGTCCCTGATAACTACATCACAGATTTTACTGCATATGCCTGTACATCTCTGGTTTTAGGTCATTCCTGATCTTTGCCTGTTGCTCAAAGTAGACCTTTACCTCTCTGGCTGTAGGTCCTTCAAGCACGACGTGACCGGAAACCCCCGGGCCATGATGAAGCTGATGAACAGTGCCGACGTGGCCAAGCACACCCTGTCCACCCTGGGCAGCTCCAACTGCTTTGTGGACTCCCTGTACGAGGGGATGGACTTTGACTGCAACGTGTCCAGGTAGGTGAACGAACCGGAAGATGCACTGTCTCAGGCTTCCGTCGAACAAAATCGAGTTGTGGATTCTTAAATATGTGCCGTTGTGCCTCTTGGTGCCTATGTTGCAGGGCAAGGTTTGAACTTCTGTGTTCGTCCCTTTTCAATAAGAGCATACAGCCAATCAAAGCTCTGCTGGAGCAAGTCGGCCTGTTGACATGCGACATCAGCAAGGTGAGTTGAAACATTGATTTTAAAGGATTCTCCACACACAAGTTGTATCAATTAAAAATCGTCTTTTGTGCATTTCCCTTCTGTTTTTGTACAAGATTAACTAAATGGTGACCATGCTCAAACTACATGAATTAACAAAGTCTGGACATTACAGTACTCTAAGAGAATCATTTACGGTATACATTTTGATATTTTCTGATTTGCTACAAATTTGTTTGACAGTAGCAAACACATCATGAAGAAGGCTGGGGAATTATAAGTGCGCATCAATGATGGATTGCATTTAAAAAGCACCTTTGAAAATCCCTAAGCACTGAGAGAGATGACTCACCTCAACCATAACCAGTGTGAAGTGTCTGTCTGAGTGATGCATGGAAGCCATTTTACACAAGAATGCTCTCATGCAAGGGGAAGAGGGGAGGATTTGGCAGTAGCTGACTGAATGTACCAGCGCTATGTACCGTTAGCTTCCTCCTCAGAGATGTCTCCGTCCGCCCTGACAGGTGGTGCTATGCGGAGGCTCCGCCCGGATCCCCAAGCTGCAGCAGATGATCCAGGAGCTGTTCCCGGACGTGGAGCTCCTCAGCTCCATCCCCCCTGACGAGGTCATCCCGGTGGGCGCGGCCATCGAGGCAGGGATCCTGGTGGGGAGGGACAGCTCCTCCCTGGACGAGGACTCCATCACAGTCGACTGCTGCGCCAGGGACATCCTGGTGAAGGTAGGAAGGGGAGAGGGGAGGGTCGCAATTGTCATGTGACACAAGCCCAACAAGGCTTTTCTCTGGAGCACATTCGCGAAGTGACCCATAAATACAAGAACACGTCATTTAAGGCCATAAAGTGGTTGTCAGGTCGTATGGTAAATCTGGCCCTGCAATATCTGAAACTCAAAGCAGTGCAGTGTTGTTAAAGTAGCTTCAGTGGTTAAGGCTCGTGGTGAGCTGTATGACCTGGGTCTGATCTCAGCTGTGTCATCAACCAACCATGTCTGGGAGCCCACAGCGGTGAAACAAATTAACTTCGTTCTGCCAGGGGCAGAGTAGGTTTGTCACGGTTCCCTTGTCTCATTGATCTCAGGCATTCTGCGAACCCTTAGGTGTCTGCAATTGACTTAAATGACATCAGTGGAGTAGCACCAATCCTCTCATGTAATGCACTGTGTGACTTTCATGTGAGCGCAGAGGTTGTTTCAGTGAGATAACTATGCAGTTGGCCATTCCAAACTAAGGTTGTAAAAAGTAGCAAGGTAGCATTAAAAAAATCAGACGAGGAACTGCATGATCCAGCTGATGGAGCAGTAATCTTAACCTGGCTCTTTGACCTCAACTATAGGTTAATGCCAATGCAAAGGACTGACTCTCACACCAGTCTCACCATTACTAACGGATTTCCATTCTTCTTACTGCGGTTTCTCTGGATGGTCCTGTAGGAGGCGGACGACTCTGGAGCCGATGTGTACACAGTGCTCTTCCCCTCTGGGACACCCCTCCCAGCCCGACGGCAGCACACCCTACATGGCCCTGGGAGCCTGTCCTCCGTCTGTCTGGAGCTGTACCAGTCACAAGGCCGCAACAGCACCCCCCAGGAGAAAGTGGCACAGGTCAGGTTTAACCCTTAACCAGGGCTCCACCCATAATGGCCATTCCACCAACCCTGTAGTTTACACACATTGAAAGCAGTGCTCTCCAGTGCTGTGCATGATCAACACGGTTGCCATTTCCATTTTGGAATATCCAGTGAGTCACTAAAACATCATATGGCACTTTTGATCATGAACATGAACAGATGTGGGTAATGTTTCATTCTTTCACCAATCTTGTTTTTCAGATTGTCCTCAGTGACCTTGAACCAAAAGAAGAGAACCATGACATTGTTACGGTCATAACCATGAAAAGGTAGCGTACTCCATTGTCATTGTGACAAGTGGCGAGACACAGATCACAATTGATATGAACATCCCCCCCCCCCCAGTGAATTTGTTTTAAACTAAACCTCATAGAAGATACTCCTCCATTATTCAGATGTGCTTTGTTTGGTTATTTCCCGCAGGGATGGGTCTTTGCACGTCACTTGTACGGAGCAAGGAAGTGGCAGGTCCGAGGCGGTCACCGTTGCCGTGGCATCCTGAACTACCATATCCCTTTGCATTGAGATGAACTGAGTGAACTGATTCCAGTGGCCTGCAAACATGTTTTGTTCACAATCCTACTAAAAGTTCCAGAAACAAAACTTCCTGTTTTTTGTATCATTCAAGCTGTTTTCATGGCAAGGTTGGAGTAGCCTTCAGAATTTACTCTGTTCCAACTGTCACATTTGAAACCCTCAAATAAAGAAATATTTAAACATTGTGAATTGGCACCGTTGATGCTTGCGCTTTGGTAGCTTTTTATAAAGAACGGATTTAAAGTTATAATGCTATAATTGAGTGAATGTGGTTGGATGTTTTGTGCCTTGCAGTAAATGCTAACTACTCTAAATATGCACTAAGTGCGTTTTTCATTGGTGTAATCTTGGGCCTTCAAGAACAAATCAACTGTTCACAAGATAAATGATTACCAATCTTTTAACCAGGGCTGTGTCACAGCTTGTGTCTTAAAGCATTCAACTGTATATTATCCTTATCAAACTTACAGTTGATGTTATTTCAGATGCGTCACGCTTTTAACACCTGCGTGAAAAAGCGAGTACTTTTGAACCCTGTTAGTTAGTGAATACAACACAATCTGGCTGCATGAGGGCACACCTGCCTCCCGTTTTGTGGATTGTGCGGTTAGAGAACTGGGACATGGCAACCATCTGCAAACTCCCTTCGCTTTAGCTGTGCAGACAGCTGAGGAGCACACTTAAAAAGGCTACGTGCACAAAAATGTAGCTTGCCAAACACCTGCGTCCTGCTTAACTGCTGAAATTTCGCCAACTGACACATCTCAAGCTTGGTAATCACAACCTTAACCAGGAATGTTAAATGTGTTTTCATAGATTGTTGGTAATGTGACGACCATTCTTAAGGTTTATAATGAGTGGTTTTCAAAAATAACTTTTTGTTAAAAATGTTCTCAAGAAAATTACCATCAGAGAGACACAAATTCACAATGACCCAGGCCGGAAGTTCAGCATTTTTATGGAATAAATATAAAAATAAAAGCAACAAAGACTGAGCAGTCACCATTCAGCATCAGCCTGTTAATTTAAAGAATTGGTAAAACATACTTCATGAATAGGTTGATACTGTTTTAAAAATGTCAGCACGAAACTACAAGTCTTATTCACATCCCTAGTGAAAATTTTAAGAATTGGTCCCCTAACATTTTCCAGTCAAGGCACACGGTAAAGTATCTCAGTATAAAGTTTCAAGCAAAGTAGCAACATGGAATGAAATGTTTTGGTGAAGAGGATATAGGGCTGCAGGATACTAAACATTTTTACTTAAGAGATGCCTACTGGTTACCTAAGAAGAAACATAGGCAGAGTTTTTGGTTGGATGTACCAGGCATTTATAAATAAACCTTGTTAAGGCCATATACTATTTGGCACACTTTACAGACTAACTCCTGAAAGAATTGAAATGTCCTCTTATTAGTACCCCTGTTCTGTGTGGAATGCTTTAGGTGTCCACAAAAGTGCCTGTAAGAGAAGAGACACAGATTTCTGCACTGAGGACGTACAGACGTGAACATTTAGGCCGAAACGGTGTCCTGGATGCCACTTGTGCCTTAAGTTACTATAACATGTCACACTTGAGGTAAATACAGATTATTCATTTGAGAAGCACACCGTTCACACTGTTCCCTGACTGCTCCTCTTGAGAAGCACAGCTTCTCCAGCAGCAAGTTTCCTATACAGCTCCTTCAGATCCTCGGTTTTGGGGACTTGCGAGTCGGGCGTCGAGGGTATCTCGAAATCCGAGGATATTTGAGACTCCGACTTCTCCTCGGAGGGAAGGGGTAGGTGGCCATTTCCGCCATCAGCACCGCCCATGTCTGTCCCCTGTTCCCCGTGGTCTCTTTCATGGCAAGACCTGCAGGCATCCCTCTGCTGGCTCTTCAGCAGCTCCGCCCTCTTCTCCTGCAGAGGCAGCAGGATGGTGTCCACCTGGCTCAGACTTTCGCTGCCCGGGTCCGAGATGTGGGTAGACTGGGAGGAGATGTGGGTGGAGTCGTCATCGTCCATATCGCTGAACAGGATCGGGGACCCTAACACCTCCGACGACCGCGCCAGGCTGTTCTGGCTGCTCTCCATCTCAGACCCCTCATCTGTGAGCACGGGGTCAGTGAAGAACGCCTCCCACCTGGGCGGCTCAGACTTGGTGCTGGCGACGCTCATTTCCTCTTGGTGATCCTCGCTTCTTTCAGCTGTCTCCCTCTTGGTGCTGCTGGGTGACTCTTGGTCCTTGCTGGATTTGGTGACTTGGTCACCGGAGAACTTGACTCTGGCCTCCTGCAACTGTGTGGGTTCCTCTTCATCCTCCTCCTCCTCTTCATCATCGTTCGATTCTGTGCAGTCCATGTAGTTTCCATTCTGCCGAGCTGTGTGCGGCTCTAGGTGATAGTCCTCCTGGCAGCCACTAGGGGGCGGTTTCTTCTCTGGGCTTGGTAGCTTGGCGGCTTGAGGCTGCCATTTCTCTGGCACTTTCCTCCTCCAGGGAGTCACCACTTCCTCATCAAACAGCTCATCCTCAGTATCGGAATCTGAGAAGCACCCAGAGAACTAATCAAAGGGACTGGTTTCAAAAATGACAGTTCAAACTGAATCTTAAATAATCCAGTGACATTATAGTTAGACAAGGAAACCAAATGCCCACATATCTCACCTGTCTAAGCAAATGTTTTAACAGAACATCATGCTACTGCCTTTACAACAATATCCAATATTCATATTCAGCCTTTTCCTTATGCCATCGTACCTACTGATACGCATTGCACTTTTGGCCTTTTGAGAGTCCCCAGTGGTTTGTAGATGATCTGTCCCCTTCTGGAATGTTCTCTACACATGGGCTTCAATCTAGACAGACAACATGTAAAGAGAAAACTTGTTTTCAACAACAAGTCTCACACAAAGTTCAGCATTGTTTATGTTCTTATGTGCAGATCACCACAATAATTCATAGCGTGCAAAGTCTTGCTGAAAGATAGCTCATGGACTGATGGTGCAATCATTCACAAAATGCAATACTTACATTTCCACAACATCTTCTATTGTTCTGCCAAGTGGAATAACGTTTGGGTATATATTCACAGGGCAGACGTAGGACAGAAAATCTTTTATCTAAAAAAGAACCAGTGAAGAGAAGAGTTTATCTGTAAATCAAACCCTTATTTCACATGTTTATAATAAGAAAGGATCTACAGTATTGAGGACTGTCACCCTCTCTCTAATACTTAAAGGGTACTTTGATTCTTTTAAATCAATTCACAGATACTATAAATTATAAATGATTCATCAGAGTGCTAGACAGAAAAATGACACAGAGACATCTCCAGGGGCAAACACAGTACTGCAACTGAACTACCCATTTGGATGTTTGATTGGGAAAAATGGAGGCCTTCAATGTGTGGTTTGTGGGGCCCATTCCATATACCCTTTAAGAATCATAATTCACCACTATGGTAACCTCAGTTCCTTGCAAAGGGTGCTGTAGCATGCATAATTTGACTGGAGGAGCAAATAATGAAAGCTTCCTTACCTCAGAGTATGAAGAGTGAAAGGAGAAACAGGCTCTATAGGAACTGCTTCCTGTCCTGAAAAGTGATGCCATGTCAGTAAACACAAGTAAATTAAATATTCTCAACTATGGGGAAATGAATCTATTAACTAGTCATTCCTCTAATACACTTGACTATCAACAGTTAGCTTCCTGAGTACTGTGACAGCACAGTTTACAAACATATTTGTGTATATATAATTGTTTCAACCACAATTTAATCCTGGTTTCAGTGAATCAATGCAATGCAGTACAGTAAATACTGGGAGTACTGAGATGGTTAATAACCTATAAAGATTTTTTTTTATACTGCATTTCCATCCTGTTAAAATCAAACAACTGAAATGAGTTATGTATGGGGATTTGTATATGGAGAATGCTTTCAACAGCATTCTGTGATCTGCAGTTGGTCTTTAACAAGACTTTAACACTGCTATGCTAGTAGCCATGGAGACGGCCGGCCTCCTCACTTGACGACGACTTTAGTTTGCCGCGTCCTCTCTCCGAACCACATGGTGGAGGGCTTGATGCTGATGATGCGCAGAGGGGTCCCATCCGGGGCCGTGGACCCACATGGCAATCTGCTGCCCTTGAAAAACTCTTCATCCTGACCAATCACAGAGCACCATTCAGACTAGTAGGTCCAATCACACAGCAGAGACCAATCACAGAGCACCATCAGAACTCATAGCTAGTAAGTGCCTATCAAATGCAATTTACTTCTGTGAAAAGTATTTACTGATAATGCAACTACATAAATACCTAAATCATAACTTTACTGTACATTACCCATCACTTTCAACATTAAAAGTCCAAAAGCTCATGCAGGTGGCTTGGATATAGGACATGTTGATCCAACCTTCATACTTTGTGGGATATAACAGCCTACATGTACAAAGATCACTCGCAGGAATACACATTATTGACTGGTAATAGACATTATTGACTGTAATACCTTGGGATGTCTACAGGCATGGATCTGCGTCACTCTGTCGGTGGTCATATGACACAGGATCTCAGGCATCTTTTTGAACATGGCCAGGCTGTTCACATGGATCTGAAGTTGATTGACAAAAGGCCAACACTACTGTCCAGCTGGGTATTGTACTGCAACACACTTGCGTTATTGCGTTACCTTTAACGCTCGGTAGTTTGACAGGTTGCTGCTAAATGGTGGAGTAGCAAAATTTTTGTTCAACACTTTCTTTTAAGTAGTTAATTTTTACAGTATCCTGATGTAATTGCTATATCAATACAAACCTCACAGCACTGTAGATCATGTTTAAAAAACATCAATGACGAATGATTATTTTACTGCATGCGACCTTTGAATTTTTATTCAGTGCGATAAAATGATGCTTCACATTTCTGTCTTTCAGTTTCTAAACAGCAGCCAGCTTTGTGAAGTTGAGCTGCACAGCTACAGCCTGCGGTAGACCTACCTGCCGGCCGAACTCTTCGCTGAGGTTAGTGAAGAGGTACTCATAGCCGTATGCCGCTTTGCAGTTCAACCAAACCACATGGTACGGGCTGAGGGAGATCCAGTCTCGTACCAGCTCAATTATCCCACTCAAACAGACCTCCTGCAGCGACATGGGACACCGGATTGTACCAACTGACACCAGTTTAAATTAATACATTAATTTTAAAAAGCACAGCGACAGACAAATTATGAAGAAACCCACCCTGCTAGGGATCTGGAAGAAACTGGGGTCGCAGAATGTTGTGTCCAAATACACACTCTGAATGTCTTTCACCCTAGCATGACAAAGGACGGGGTTACAGAGCTGCATCTTTCATGCATATCAATTTGCAGGTAAAGTTAGTATGTTATACAAAATTGCTGTAAATGACGTGAGAGTAACCGTTTTCTCCAGGCACTTTACCTGCCCCCTGAGTGTAAGAACTCCATGCGGGACACCTCTCCTCTTGCCAGTCTGAAATCCCCTGTGTACAGCACTGTCCCCTGATTGCCCTCAATAAGGAACCTAACACACCAAAAGGCACCGACACGTACACATTGGACCTGACAGAATTCGACAAGTACTGGTAGTTTACAGCCAGTTTTCTTCAAAGTGACTGACAGAAGGACAAGTCTTTGAAAAAACATTACATAATGTTGCATAGGGTAAAAAGAAATGCCAGATCTCTGGTACTTTGACTTCTCTGCCACAGCATGGAATGGAGATGAAATATACTTTCATTAATTTTGATTTTATACACACATGACTGATCCCGGGCAGTGGCCTGCTGGAAGCAGCGTCACCACTACGTCTTCTTTCTGTCGGAAAACAAAAACCCAATACACAAATGCTCAATAGGGCATAAACATTTTTGCGATGGATCCAAATGAGAGGATGCTCTAAACATTACCTTCCCCGAGGCTTCGTCAACCAATGAGATTTGAGTTGGACTGTCCACCTCAATGGCAACCTATGCACACAATGAATATTGCTCTCTTAGTAGCCTAGTAGTAAGCATTACAAACGCGTTGTCAGCTGTAGCAGTATTTTCACATCCTTATCAGGATGGCCAACTTACAATGTGATCTTCCCAGAAGCCATATTTTGGGTTGTTCAACAAAAGCTCTTTAGTCACAGGTGAACAGTACAATTTCACAGTTAAACTGCAAACAGAAAGATCCATATGGAAAACCGTTAGTTACTCTCTTTCCAGCGAACATCAGCATATTATGAATATCCTGTGTTGTCCATAAAAATTCTGGCTAGCTAGCTAATATTCAGGGCGTCATGTCTCACCAATCTTATTATCTTTCTTGGCCATTCCAAACCACATAGCCCACATCTGTGGCAGTGATAACCGCTGTAGTTTAGGTAAGTTAGCCATAGCTTTCCATTCGTGACAACTAGATGGCTATTTAAGTCCAATTATTGTTTCACTTTCATTTCTTACCAGTTCACGTACATTTTCCGCATTTAAACAACGTACAACACATGGCCAGAAAGTAAAGGCACATACATGACATACCTGAACTTTAACTTCCTTTTTATCAATGGTCCCTTCAATCCTTTCATATGATCTGTGGAAAAACAAGGCAGCTGGTTAACTGTTTGATCATAACATTAGCTAGCTAGAGAACTGGCTGTACATGGCTACCTAGCCACTTCAGTTATGACATCAACAAACTATTTAGTTTTGGCAAACAATGAAGCAAAAGCTTGGTTTAGAGGAACACTGCTTAGTTAGCTATACACCTCTACACCTCTAACAGTTACCGAATAGCTACAGCTAGCTGGAAAGACATCTTCCTGACCATCAGCAGTAAGCAAGAGAGAAAGCTATAACGTTAACGTTAGGCATCTAGCTGGATAGTTAGCTCGCAAACAATGCACGACAAGAGGGCTAACGGCTAGCTGTGAAGCTAGTTAGCTAATTGGTACCTTTATGACAATGAGACAAGAAGTACGCTCTGGCATGCAAATTCTCCCGATCGAAACGGTCTAGAGAAATAGTGGGATATTCTTTCATGCGACCTTCGAATGAGCTCATTTCGCAAACAGCTAAGAATGTCAACAGAAAGCGCCACTACAAACACTGCCAGCATTGACACTCAGCTAGAAATATAGCTACATAACCCACTGATCTGTACATATAAGCCTCATCCCATCACGTTAGCCATGGATGTATCCACCCGTCTATTTCCTTAGCGCGCACTATGCATACGCATTATTCAGTGCTGTTACAGGAAGTGGCGTTTTTTTTTCCAACTGGGACTTCGGCTGCTTTGCAGCGTATCTATAAAATGAGCGTAGTAAGAACTTACAGTTTTTTACGTCGTGGCAAAGTAAAACAGACGTTAATGTACGAAGGAAACAGGAATATTGCCAACCAAAAGATGAAATAAACAGCAGAAACTAATGAATTGTCGGGTGACTTTTGTAATGCAGTAGACTACAGAAATACCCAAGTGGAGGCATCAGTGTCTGCACGATGCCATACCCGATGATCGAATTTGTCCGTTATTTGTTAATTCATCTAAAATGTTTAATTGGTTGACATTTGCGCGCTCAGAATATGGAAGCCCTATAATGTATCCTATCTTTTTTTATTGTGTCATTATGGAAACTTAAGTAATTCCGCTATATATTTCAGAATATATAAAGTTGTTATTACGCTAAATAACGATCTTTTGAGCTCATTGAGTCACATGTTAAAATTATCACAGAAGTGCCCATTTTTGTTACATGCAACTATGAAAGCGTTTTGTTGCCAAAACAAGAACATTAACAATGATCGATGAATTATGATATTTTGATTCTAAATTTTGATTGCAATTTGCCTAAAGTTGTACTATTTCTCAGGCACCAAGTATTACATTGTGTCTCTCAAAACTTCAGTGTGGTTATTTTAATAGTAACACTATTTTATATAAGACAATATATAATATACAACAGAATAGTTATGAGTTGACATTTTCTGTTATTTTTATTTTTTTCAAAGCCTATATATGCAAGACAAATGATCCTTTAACCTCTTTCAAAGTTTGCTACACTTTCTTTCTACACACTTTCTTACAAGTAGGTTGATGTAATTACTGTTAACAATGATAATAACTTGAATCTGGAGTTAGATTACAATTAAAGGAAATAGCCAAGTTAACATGAGAATGTTTGTGTCTAGTGTCATTAACAATCCCTTTGCTTGTCATTTTTTCTATAGTCTAGAGTGCATCCATGGAAAAGATCCATGACCCTGTGTGGGAGTAGCTCTAGCTGCTGAGAATGAACTATGATTCCTATAAGAAGACGGGAGTCTTTGCCTGAGCATGTCTGGTACCTGTGAGCACGATGGCTACCCACATCAACTGAAATGGCAAGTTATGTAAACAGATAATCACTACTTCAAAGGAATGGACCAGAGGGGCATATCATTACATGGAGGACCATGGGAGAACCAAATGAACAAAGTAGTTTGGGGCCCACTGATTTCATCTGTACAACATTCTCATCAGTGTGAACCCCATTCAACATGCAAGCTGGGGTCAATGAATAAATGAGTACTTGCAGCTTTTTCTCTGGCAGAGGAATGTGTACATAATTACTGAAAAGAATGGAATTTGACAAAGCTAGATTCTATCACCAAATGCAAAGTTAAGACCATCTTTGTGATGCCAGTACTTTTTTGTGATGTCATACAGAAAGGTAACAAGGTACATGCTGAACACACTTATGACGCATGTTCAGAACTTACAGCCACTTCGGGTAAATGCAGTGCTGTACACCAATTTACTTTATAGGTTCACTCAACATTTTAACAACATTTAACATATGCCATCTGGCAAAGGGAATGTAAAGATCTAAAGGTTTTTTTCCCACTTAGTCTTGTCAAAGCCCATATCCAGGCATTCAATTTGGCATCTCTTTTGATTCTGTAACTAGAGAAGGATGGCTTCGTATGGAGGAACTGAGGTAAAGTACTTTTCTCAGGGGCACAGGTGCAGCATTCAACCTGGGATTCTTTTTTTTTTTCATTTTATAAACATAGTTTTATCATACTTCCACATTTCCCATAGATCATAAGAGGTGACAGGTAAAATCTGACTAGACATCCGACTTTTTTTAATAAAATGAGTACGCACAACAAATTATTTGACTCATCAGTTTCTTGAGATGAAAAAATAAGAAGCAGCTAAAAATTTAGGAAACTCTTTTTGGATAGCAAGTGCACTTACTTTTCTTGAACTGAGATGTTGTGTAATCATTTGTTAACGTATGTCAGATTAGCAGGTTAGTTTGTGTTAAAGCCAACCCTGAGCCACAGTTAGGTTGAAGCCTCAAAGCTGAGGCACAGAAAAAGATCCCGTTTTTGTGAAAGGGTGACTGTTTTCACCCTGGCTGTTCTAGACACCTCACGAACTATTTGCTCTCACCCCTCTGCACCAGTACTATCCAACTTGGCCCACTGTGCCCTACAGCACCCACCAGTATCCACCTTTTCCACTGGCGCAAGGCTGCACCTACTTCTTCTCTCCTGGATACAGTGACGGGGTCTTCTTCCCTCCCCACTACAACAGCAGCCTGTCACCGTTCCAAATGGTAAAGCTCCACTAACCTTCAAAACAGGCCTTGCCTGTCATGTATCATGCCAAATGTGAACAGACACAGTTTTAATGCAAACATCTTGCCAAGCTTATACCCATGAAAGCATCTGGCTTCTTTTTTGAAGTGGTTAATCCATATTTGGCAAACGACTGGCTTTTCTCATCAGGCATGTCACTGTTTCTACTCAAAAGCAAGCACTGCCACCTGTTTTTATTCTGTTTAGGAACCACTAGATCTGGACATAGCTTGAATGAAGTAACAAACAGGAGACATAGGCTGATGTATAGATTTTTTACTGTAGTACACAGTAACATTTATCATCTACTGGAACACAGACTGCCTGTTGTGCTGACTTTTTGCTGGCAGGCTTCATCCTGCTTTTTAGAGAACTTGCTAAAGCCTTTTTATAATAAAATTGAGCCACATTGTTATGTCAGTCAATCTGTCTATGAGAATGTGGGCAGTCAGTAAGAATTTTAATTGGTCCAGCACTAATTAAGTAATAATTATCCATTAACAAAAATGTACTTGCACACATATAGCGGCTGTAAAGTCACTCAGGACTGATGAGATGGTGTGTGTATGTTTGTGTGTGTGTGATGTCTGACTCCACAACCAAACTTGTATGGGTTATGGTGAGTGTTGTGTTCTGACTCAAAATGCTTCTCTCCCCTCTGCAGTCTGGCCACTACCCAGTCTGGCCTGGCATGCCCTACATCCCCACCCAGGAGCCACCCTTTCCATTGGCACAAGACTATTTCATCTATCCTGGATACAATGGCGAGGCCTTCATCCCTCCTGAATACAGTGGAAGCACAATACCATTCTACACGGTAACATCCTGCTACTTCATCCTGAATGACAGCATGGACTCTCAAGGCTGCTCTCATCCATTACTTCTGTGTGTGTCTGCATGTGGGTCCAGGTCCAGCTCTTAAGTTCTGTAGCTGAACGCCTGCAGTCTTTGTGCCAGCTGCAGTTCTGCAGGTCTCCAGTTCTTGAAGGTGCCTTGTCTCTGGTTTCCACTTGCAGGACCATTGGAGTTATGCTTCCACAGCCCAGCAGGACTGGGTGCCCTTTGAAATACCCGAACATCACCCAGCTGAGCTCACACCCAGCATGTCTGAACACCAAGACAGTGACAGCAGCAAGGAGATAGGTGAGAGTGAGAGGAGCACAGGGAGAATTCAGACCCAAGGCCAGAACATTTTCAGTTCTGTTAGATGTTAGCTTTAGTTCTGTTTGTGTGCAGATATGTTCTGCTTGTCCTTAGCATCAGAAAACATAATTAATGCAGTCTGTCACTGTTAGTGACAACCCCTGTTTGCCCATAGCGGGACACGAGCCTATGCTTGTCCCCCAGTCCATTCCTGCCACACCCGCCAAAAAGGAGGAACAACTGGTAATGAGGTCCATTGAGGAGAGCCCACAACACACCAATATGAAGGTCAGTATGGGGTGCTTTTTTCCAGTTTGTTGAAAAACTTGGCTTCAGTTTTGTAACAGTATGGCGGTACACTTGTTCTGAGAGCAACTGCTATTGTTTCCTGCATCCTCACATAACAGGACAATTGTGTCACTACTGAAAGCAAGTTCAGCAGGCTTTTTCAGGTCCCAACAGGACCTTCAAGGGATGGGAGGAGCTCAATGTGGTGGGAGGAGCTGATTAAAGTGGGAAGGGGCAATGATTTGGGGGGCGGGATTGAAGCAGTTAAATTTATGGGCCTGTTGCCAGCACCTAAAGAAGCATTGTTCCTTCACTACAGAAAGTGGGCTTTACTCCTGGAGGGCAGCTGAAGAAGCCTAGAAGAACACAGCCAGTGTGTGAGAGGCACACTCAGTCACAGGATGCTAAACTCATTATTTGGGAGACAGAAGTGCCTCAGGTGAGTTCACTCCACATGTTTCTCCTAGGCCTGCATTTCTACAACTCTGACAATTTAAAGGTAGATTTTTTTTCACATTGTTGTCAATGTGATTTCCACACCTAATGCTATCCTTCATCAATAACAAAACTCCCTTGGAATCACTCCTTAAGTGTGACACCGGGTTCCCCACACTGCTTCAGTCTAACGAGAAATTAAGATTGATTAATGCCAGAGGTAATTTTATTGACGTTCACATTTACAATTACTGGTTTTCATTAATCATATGTACTTTCTGCTCATTAGCATCTGGTCAGGGCACTGATTGGAGAAGAAGGGAAATATCTGAAGTTTGTGAGGCAGTGCTGTGGTGGACTAGTCTACATGTCCGAACATCCTCACACTCTAGAGTATCTGCTCTGTAACATAATGGGTGAGTATTCTCTGTTCTGTGCTTACTGCGAGTGCATGTCTGAGGTTGGTGAAGGGGTTGGTGGGGACAGACAGCAAGCATGCTTTCATGTCTACTTCTCAGCTTCTTATGGAGGTGTTTTGTTGTTTTATTGTGTTCCATCCACTAGGCACAAAACCCCAAGTGGACAAAGCGCTGGAGCTGATCAAAAAAAAGGTGAAACATCTGGACTTTAAAAACATCTACACCCCTCCACCACTGATCTTCGGCAACACACAGAACCTCATGGTCTTGAACGAAGCCAGGCGAGGGGTCACCATGGGCTCAGAGGGCCTCCGGCGCCGCCCCCGTCAGCTGGAAGATGGAGCTTTAAGGAAGGGCCCTCTCCGGGTGGCGGGGCTGTCTCGCACAGCGCCTGAGAGGAAGAAGAGTGTGAAGCTCCTTTCGGGCATTCTAAGAGGCTCTGAAGGGCCGCGCAGGTCAGAGCGCTCCTGGGCAGATGTTTGCAGGGGTGACGCAGACCCAAGGAGCAGAGGTGACACAAGGAGCGAGGCGGAGCCACGTTGCTCCAGAGGTGAGAAAAGGTTGGAGTGCTGGAGTTTGCTTCCTGCCGCCTTCACATAATACCCAGCATCTCTCAAACCAGAGAGCTCACACAAGATGCATGAATAATGCAGCAAGGTTCACTCTGCTGTGTGTGTGTGCACAGTACCTCCGCCGATCACGCCTTCATGTGTTTGTGTGTGTGTGCATGTGTGTGATTGCGTTAATATAATTGTGAGCTGTGCCCTCCCCAGCTGCTGACTTGAATGGTGTGGATTCGGTGGATACTGGCTGTAAGATGGAGACCGGAGAGCATCAGCCAGGTGACCAGCACCACTCAGACCACCTCATCTGGGAGATAAAGGTGCCCAAGGTGAGCTTGCCCCCGTGTGTGTCCCTTCACTCCACTCCAGGCTATGTCTCATTCAACACAAAGGTGGGGCTGTTCCACCATGAGGGGCGCTTCATAGAATTGGCCGGGTTCAAGGTTCGATGTGTTGGCTTTAAAAGCTCTTCATTCTTCCATAGTGTTAGTAGTATGATTCTTATAAGCTTTCATCTTTGATGAAACCAACCAGTTTCTTAAAGTTTGCCCATCTTGAAATAACGCTGAAAGTATGACATCAGTTACATCACACTCCCAACAGCAGTCCATTCTGAATGATGTGAATCTGGGTGACTGTGTGTGGATGCAGATCTTGCTGGAAGCCAGCCTTCATGAGGGTCTGTATTATGTTAATCTTGTTCTGTTTAACAGCGTCTGATTGGGCTATTCCTGAGGAAGCAGGGGCGGTACTTGGAGTCTGTGAAGAGGCGCTCTGGTGCGATGGCGTACATGGCCCCGCTGCCACACATTCACACCTACCAAGTCTGCACCATCGAGGGTGAGTCTCCTCCGCTCTGTGTTCCCTGCACTGACGGGTCTGAGGTGGGCGATGATGTCGTTCTGCTTCCCAGCCGCTCAGCTGATGGTGGTGTGGATTTTGTCTTCCACCTTCCAGGCACAAAGGACCAAGTGTATGATGCGCTGGAGATGATCAGACAAAAGGTGAAGCATCTTGACCTAACCAACATCTATAATTCCTCCCCTCAGAACCACAAATGAATAAATAATTTTGGAACTCACAGTCTGTAGTGTGTCTATGTTTTCGGTTGGAAGGAGGTCTCAGGGGAGCAGAGAATTATGGGTGCAGCCCATGTAAATTAACATTGGGAGGTGTTTAGAGGAGTGGAAGGGGCTGAGGAAAGTAGGTGCTGAAAAAGGGGAACGAGCTGAGGACACGGCATGAGAGTGGCTTTAAGGGAGGGGCTGAGGTTGCTCTATAGTACAATATAGGTTGAAAACAGGCAGCATTCCCTTTTTCTGCAGAAACAAAAGGAAAAATTCAAGAAATTTCAAGATAAAAATTGGGGAAGCCTTGCAGAAGAGCCGTGCAGAACAGCATCTATTTTAGGACATCATTAATTATCAGAGTCACTTGTGTTTTGCTTAATTAAATATAATGTTAAATGTAGTGTAATGAGGTGTTAATTCTTACAGTTTTGGTCATGCAGAAGCAACTGCCTGGCAGCTACTGTGGTGTAGTGGTAAGGAAATGGCATTGTAACTCTAAGATGCTGGTTCGATACTATGGCAGGCCATTGATATTGTACCCTTCAGCAAGGTGCTTAGCTCTAATTACCTTGCAAACACCCACCTGTATAAATGAATATATAAAAGACGTGTAAAATATGTGCATCACTCTGGGTAAGAGTGTTTGCTAAGCCATTATAATATAATTACAATGCATTATGCAGCATATCTGAAATTTAATGCATTGTTATATGTCAGAGTCAGCTGTAAGAGGCAATCATTTTAGGATAAGCCTAGTCCATATGTGAGGGTGTCTGACAATTGGCCAGGAAATTTCCTGCAGCAACTCAGTGAGCTACACGTTTTCAGTCAATGTTAATGGTAGTCAACGCCAGTTATCAGAGTGGTCCACAGGTTTCTCTGTCAGAAAAAAAAATTATGTGAGCAGGAAGACGGAAAAGGGGAAACCATCAGTGCAAAAACAAAGAAGAAGAAGCACACATTTCCAATAGTTTCATTTTTAACCCAGTCCACAATATTGGACTGAACAATGAACAAGTGATTTGTTCAGCTCATTTGAAATACAGAGTACAATGCTAGTGCAATATAAAATGTGCCTCAGTCATCAAGTTTTTATGGGCACATGATCATGTAATCTAAAATTTGATATGAGGCACTGCTTAAGGTCTGCCAACACCCTCATCTGCTGAGAGCACAGACAATTTGAGTTGCATTGTACTGAAAAACTTGCGTTTATATAGGATGAGGCATATAAATGGACGCTAGGGGTCACTAAGTTCTCAGTGTTTTTATCCACTTCTGTCAGAATATTGGCTCTCGTCTCCATGGAAATGCACAGACTTCTGCTTACTAGCCAGCAAGCTAGTTTAGCTGACATTGATAGCATTCAAATACATTGATCACGTTGTTTGTTTAAATACGCATTTTGGCAACTTGATGTATCTGCACATTTCCAATGGAGGAACCCTGTTACCATGGAAACCACAGGAGTTTCTATGATGTCACAACTAATGTCAACAATGGAATCAAGTCCCAAGTATTCTTTTTACAATTTATTTTTGAAATCAGAATTTTTTTCACTTACTTGTTTACACACTGCCTGACTGACATTGCCTTTACTTGCTTTATCATCCCTTTGCACTTTGCAGAAGTGATTTATCAAAGTTAATTGGATAGTACATCTTCTGAGGACATGGGACAAATTCACAGTAATCTGGAGGTTATTCAGAGGTCAGCTGGACAAAAGGAGACCTGTGGCCAAAGTGATAAGAAAAAAATGAGAAAGAACAGAGCAGCACAGGCTTTTCTGCAGCTGAAAGCACTTTTTACCTGCTGTCTCTGCCCTGAGAACCATGACCAACACCACCAGGACAATGGACCCGTCTATGTCCAGAGGACTGATCAGGACCACACTGACACCCCAGAGGTTGCAGTGGCTAGCCAGGACTACGCTGACACTGTGAAAGTAGCAAGGCCCATCCAGGATGGCAGGGAGTCTGTGAAGCACAATCTTGGCTTCTGGCTGTGGTATTGCCATCACTTTGATACCTTCGATTTACCCATCCAGGACAGTGCTGAAAGTCCAGAGCTGGCAGTGTCTGCAGACGGTGACAAACAGTCTGCTAATGTGGACGTTAAGAGAAACCTCGGCTTCTGGCTGTGGTACAGCCGACACTTTGACACTATTGAATTGCTGTAGTGATTCAAATGGTCTGTCAATCACCCTGTATAAGCTCTGTAACAAAGACAATAAAAAATAAATAAATGTTTAAAAAAGACCACATATTCAATGTTTTCTAGTGGCTTTTGCCACTGTTACTATAATTTTGACGGTGGGATTTTTTTGTCAATTGAAACAATGACTCTCTTAATATTAAATACTGATACATCTTCGATGAATCACAGCCTTCACAGATTCATCATTCTGTTACAACCTGATAAAACCTGAGGTGTATAAATGAAATTAAGATGTCAGAGTGGGGATTAAAGAGTAAAATGTTAAAGAGGAACATATAAACACAAAATACTCATTCATTGGTGGAAGTGAAATGACAATCAGACACTGCCATTCATGTACAAGTACTAACATGTTTTAGGTCTTTGATGGTACATAATGATAATTTGACCCTCTCGGTTGTCTTAAAGTTTTGAATGAAGTGATTGTTGACAAGAATTTTTATTGATTTTTTTTTTTGTGGCTGTTCTTTACCTGCATACTTATACTCTTGCTGTATTTACTGAATACTGCCACAATAGCTTTGTAGGTAATTCTAGATATGAGCACCTACAAAATAAATGAAATCGACCATCATCTGTAACAGATAAGGTTTACACTTTGTTAAAAACGGTGTTTCCTTTACAATTTTATTTCTCATCACAAGGAGTCTTAAATACACAGAGGATAGTGGGGGATAAATACTTTCCCGCTATGGCACTGTAAATCCCATACCGACTATCTGTAAGTAATGCTATTGACGACTGTGACGGTATTGATGATATTAATTCATAACTGCCATGTCTCCACAACTTGTTTAGCTTAATTCATAAACTGAACAAATGACATGAAACATCCCTGAAATCCTAGAAATAAAAAAAAAACTTCTATCTTAAAAGGTTTGTTCTGGTGTTTAGTAATTTTCGGGACACATCACTGTGAACAGGAATGAGTTAGGTCTTTATATGGGAAACTCGGAAAAAAGAATATTAGATCCACAATCATGCCATTCATACACATAACGATACTTCAAACATGTAGGTACCATGTTCTGAGTCCTGGCAATTAGGTACCGTTTTTAAAGGCACATTCCATTGTTTCGTTTATCTTTTGCCATACCTCAAAATATTATTTAAAGGGGAGTTCAAGGCGCCTGTCAGCTAGCAAAGGACCCTTGCCAACCTAGTTATTTTGCACGCATTCTGGTTCGTATCGATCTTTATTTACCCAAACCGTGGTTTATGAGTTGAAATGCATATATGTATTAACTTGCCATCTAAAATAGCCATGTTTAACGTATTAAAGTATAAACCCGCGAACGCAATTTCTCTTCAGGCGTTGTGTATGGGCAGCCCTAATGTTGCCAATGCGTTCTGGAACTGTCCCCTGTCTTGTATCGCAGCCGCTAAAGCGAAACCGGTAAGGCTAACCCAGAGTGCAGAATTAAAGGGGAAATGAAATGTGAATGCAAGCGCTCTTCTTCAGTAAAAATGTGAGGGGTACTACTTTAAATATTTCTTACACAGTAATATATGCTTAACTAGTTCTGGATGTAAGAAACGTGGTTGTTTCTGTAGCAAGAAGAGTATGATTGGGCTCACCTCGCATAGGTTCCTCAAGGGTTAATTTTTTCACCCGCCGACATTTTTATATACAACTCGCCCGGTTTGTTCGAAACGATAAACTTTATTTACCGGTTATCAAATGGATATCAAAATGTAAAAAACCGATTTGCAACACAGTGTATTACCCTATTGCAAGATGCAACGGCTATAACCACGTCTAGCATGAGCGATTATTTGAAGTAGCTTCCTAGGTAGGTAGCCACTGTTCTGTACCCAGTCCGTCTGCGGACCATGCATTGTGCAGCAGGAAAGGGAGCGATGGGTTAACATCTTCAGAAGAACTTTCTTACCAAAACTTGTCTGCACTGGTTACAAGCTGGCCGATGATAATACTGCATTGAAATGCATGTATCTCGTTGCACCACATGCACGTTGCACGGAAGACAGTAGCTAGCGAGTTAATTAAGTGCAATCCACGTTTCGGAGCACATATGGGCACAAAAAGACCAAGGCCTCAGCGCGTTAAGGGAGCGGATACAAAAAGATTTAAGGTAACCCTGGTAACTGGTTAACACAGCACGGGGTAGTTGCGAGTGGCGTTACTTTAATCGCAACTTTAAGGCAGACCGCTAGTATTCACGCAGCTAGCGACACATTTAACGACAAGGCTAAAACTAAAACTAAAAAATATATATGCTTTTGAAGGCCTTGCTTTTGTTGTCTTACCTACCTCTGCTTGTCAGAAACGACACGTTATTTTCTTGTTTCCTCTCTGACTGACAGCACGGATCAATGTCGAGTTTACTCAGAGTTTATATTTAAGTTAATGTTTCGAAATTATATATATATATATATATATATTATCCTTCAAGCAAGTCAGTCGTACTGATACACATGGACCTGTAGCTGAAATATGTATGCGTGAAAAGGGGAAAGCGTTCAGGTGTTTGACATCTCGAAATCTTCGTGGGAATCTTTGTGTTGCCGAAATATGATTAATGGCTATTGCTGCATTTAGAAATACATTTTCTGCTTTGCCACAGTGCAGTGTGGTAAGAAGCGCAATAAGTGCATGCTTTTGTATTCCAGATGTTCAATAAAAAAGAGCTGTTCACAGTCATGAGCTAAGTTAATTTCCTCGAGGTGAGGGGGCGGGGCAGTTAGTCTTCTGAGCCTTTTTTTATTTTTTTGCTTTTTTTGCCTGTGTCAGTAGAAACATAGTATGGGAGTGTGGTTTCATGTGCATCACATAGAGGGTGGTCATGGATAGATTCACTAACCTTTTTTTATGCGTACTGTTTCAAGGTTACTCTGTGTTACATGGATCAAAGGTTCCTTCATTGACTGCATCTCCCAATTTTAAGTGTAGAACCAATGCGCGGCGGCGGTCTTCACCGTTGGGATGCGCTGAATCGATTTATCGGCATTTTTTTTTCCCAGATTCGCAAGATAGCTCCCGTGAAGAGGAGACCGGATCACTGGTAAAAAGCCCAGCAGCTTTCCCCAGCCATGTCTGTCCGGGAGGCCTTTAACCCTGAGAGCTATGAACTGGACCCGGGCTTCCGGTTAACACGCTTTACGGAGCTGAAAGGAACGGGCTGCAAAGTACCGCAGGACGTCTTACAGAAGCTGCTTGAGTCTCTACAGGAGAACCACTTCCAGGAAGATGAGCAGTTCCTTGGGGCGGTCATGCCCAGACTGGGTATATCCTGTCATTACTTGGTGTAGGATTTTTCTGTTTTTCTGCCATAGCTTTTATGTAATAAACGGTAGTATTATATTAATTAAGTGTAACATTGAATGTGATATAATGTAGACTGCAATGCAATATTATGGGTAAATATTAGTTTGGAACGGTGATGACCAACTAAGACCAAGCAGGTTTTCGAGTAGCACAGTTCGTCTGCATAGTGAGAGATGATTAGCTTAGAATAGTTCTGTCAGCCTGTCTCTGTGGGCATTGCGATTGTAATTTCCCCTTTGGTATTTGAATGACAGAATCACAGAATGACTGAGCTCATGGTGCCCTCTCTCCACTCCTGGTTGCAGGTGTGGGAATGGACACTTGCGTCATTCCGCTGAGACACGGCGGCCTCTCTCTTGTTCAGACCACAGACTACATTTACCCCATCGTGGACGACCCCTATATGATGGTGGGAGTTTTGGACTTGTGCGCAGTGAAAATGGTTTTGCACAGTTTTTTTTTGTTCCTCCGCTGATGCTAATATATATTTTAACCGTTCCCTTTCTGTCCAGGGACGCATTGCATGTGCCAATGTTCTAAGTGACCTTTATGCCATGGGAGTCACGGAGTGTGACAATATGTTGATGCTTCTGGGAATCAGTAATAAATTGTCAGATAAGGTAAGTTGTGTCATGCTTTAAATAATTATTGATGTGTAGTGTAGACATAATAACAAACCTTTGTAATATTCATATTTTCTTCTGTCCTCAGGAGAGGGACAAAGTGATGCCTTTAATAATTCAGGGATTCAAGGATGCATCAGAAGAGGCGGGGACATCGGTAACGGGAGGCCAGACGGTACTAAACCCCTGGATCGTCCTGGGGGGAGTGGCCACGACAGTGTGTCAACCCAACGAGTTCATCATGTAAGCAGACGTCTCCACAGCTGCACATATTCACTAAATTTCATATTATTTCAGCTTAATCAGATGAGATGATGTTGTTGTTCAAGTCCACCATCAGATCTGTGCATTCTGCTGTGCTGGTCAGACACCCGTGTACGCATTTGTGGTTGAAACTTCCTGAGGGGAAGATTTTCAGAGAAAAGCACTAGAGAGATCAGTAACCAGTTTTGAGTGTGAGCGCTTGGTGGACATTTTAAAATGGGTGTTGCAGAAGGTTTTCATTTTCATACGTTTCTTTGTTTTGATCATATACCATTTCCATTTTTCTGAAGTGTTCACCGATATTCTGCTCTGTGTGCTTGCTGTTTCTGCTGTACAGGCCAGACAATGCTGTGCCAGGAGACGTGTTGGTGTTGACAAAACCCCTCGGTACACAAGTAGCTGTTGCAGTCCACCAGTGGTTGGACATTGTAAGTTGGAAAGAACAAATAATTGACAATAGCTGTAATGAAACAAAGTATATACAATACATTCCCTTTGTAAGGTTCGTGTTGTTCAACATGAATTGATTGTTACAAGAGTTTGATTCTTGAAAGCCGTTCTTTTTTATGTTGCTTTGTCATGGTGGCTTTGCATTGGGTTGTTCTTTTTATCAGTGATCCTTATAAGGAAAGTGCACTGTAACGATGTAAATCAGCATAAAAACATAACATGCTTTGCCTTTCTACTAATAGCCATATAACATTTAGTATCTGTAATGTTTGAATGTTTTTTTTTTCCAGCCAGAGAAATGGAACAAAATCAAACTGGTAGTAACACAAGAGGATGTTGAGCTGGCGTATCAGGAAGCCATGATGAATATGGCTAGACTGAACAGAACAGGTAAAAACACTAGCATCATATTACAACACAGTGTATCATCTAGTGTGCAACCTTTTATTCAGACAAACAATTGAGTGCTTTGTCCTTTACTTACAGAAATGAATTTACTGTTATGATAGCAGTAGTAGTAATTTACTATTAAGTGTCTTGGACAGCATTTTTCAAGAAGCTGTGAGAAGACACTTGACACCTGTATAAATGTTTTACTCTGGATTGAGGGGAAAGTGAGTTGCAAGTATACAGAATAGAAATCTCAGTCATTGTAAGAGTGTGTTTACCTGGATGACTTACAGTCCACAGGGGCTCAGAAGGCAACCCTAAATTCCCTGTGGACTGCAAGGCAAACAGGTAAACACTGTTACAGTGTCTGAGATTTCTATTCCATATACTTGCAACACACTTTCCCCTCAATCTAGAGTAAAATATTTATGTAGCTGTCAGGTGTTTTCTCATAATATATTGTATATGTATATAATCCATGTGAATGTGGGTAATTAGAGCAGATGACTGCAGCAGTAAACCTGTTCTTTCAGCTGCGGGGCTCATGCACACCTTCAACGCCCATGCTGCGACAGACATCACAGGGTTCGGGATCCTGGGCCACGCCCAGAACCTGGCCCGGCAGCAGAGGAGCGAGGTGTCCTTCGTCATCCACAACCTGCCCGTGCTGGCCAAGATGGCCGCCGTGAGCAAAGCGTGCGGGAACATGTTCGGCCTCATGCATGGCACCTGTCCTGAGACTTCAGGTGAGGATGGAGGAGGTCGGGGAACTCATATAGAAACAGAAATGATTGCACAGCTCCTCTTTGCCTTAAACATGACGGTTGAAGTTAAATGTGAATTACAGTTTTAGTCTTTTATGGGGAGTTGTTACGTTTATTTTGATATTTGCTAACTTTGCTAAACTAATGTTTATAGGCTGTATGCAGAATATGATGTGTTGATGTCATGAATTTATTGGTGACTTGTTTAAAAGAAACCCAAGAGTGCTCCTTAAACAGACAGTGTATATAATGTGTATCAGGATATAGCTGATTGGAGTTTGAAATTGATGTCAGGCTTTTTGGAAAAATTCATTCTTTGCAAGTGAACCCCAGAAAGTGCTTAGCTGGATGTACCAAGCACACACCAAGTCAAGGGCCCTGGGAGCTTAGAATCGTCAATGCTTCAAACATCCACCCAGATGCTTTCCCTGAGTTTTGCTTCCTGTCATGCAATGACCCTGGCCGTACCTCTGACGCACGCACGATTCCCCCTTTCATAGGAGGCCTTCTTATCTGCCTGCCCCGGGAACAGGCAGCCCGTTTCTGTGCTGAGATCAAGTCCCCCAAGTACGGCGAGGGCCACCAGGCCTGGATCATCGGCATCGTGGAGAAGGGCAACCGCACGGCCCGGATCATCGACAAGCCGCGGATCATCGAGGTGGCACCGCAAGTCGCCACGCAAAACGTCAACCCCACCCCCGGAGCCACCTCTTAGTACAGGACTAGAGAGGAGGGTCTGTACCCCTTTTAGGCGGATATTCTAGCACCAACCTAGAGTATGTAAAAAAAAAACTACCATCTTCTTGTGTGACCTGACTATCCAGATTTTGACCTTATGGTGGGTCACACAAGGACAGTTAAAAAAAAGAAAAACAACAATGGAAGAATAACTGTAAAATCCATTGCCTTTTGTGTCTGTTATTTTCTATTAGTTAGACTGAAGATGCACCTGATCATGAGGCAGCTTCTAAGTTGGGAATTATATTATCCAATACGGTTGATTCATTTTGAATCTTTAGACATGACTTGTCTATTGCCACATAGGCCCTTTTTTAAGGTGCTTTTTTCCAAGCACCCCCTTACCCACAAGTAGTGTGATTGCATTTTTTTTTTTTTGTTTGTTTGTTTTTTTATTTTGTCGTTCGCTATGTGTACAGTTAAAAGCTAGGACTAGTGTAAAAGCTGTAACGAATGCCTTGACCATAGAAAGAGATATAATGATAAAGAAAAGGAAATGTAAGCTTAAAAAGGTTGCATGGGTTTTTGTACTAATTTTTTCTTTATTTCCTGATTTCAATCTGAAGTGCTGGCATTGCATCGTAGCACTGTCAGCTGAAGGAAAATGACTTTCAGAATGGTATCTCCATTTGTTACCATAATTTACTATACCCCTCAATATAGCTGTATTTGCCATGTTTCTGCTAAGAACTCTGCAGGTTTGTTCTGTAGTAGTATTACAGTGAATGTAATGGCAGAAAAAAATAGTAGCTGTGTAAATACACTTACTGTTCAAGACATGAAGTACATATATTATTTTAAAAATAAGCGGTAATGAACTGTTCTGTGGTCTGTAGTTTGGAATTACATTTTATACTTTGTATAGTGCTATCTATATATGATATTCTTCCTCCCCCATTTCCATGAGCTCATAAGCGTTCAGTACGCCTCTTGGCTTTTCTCCCACTTCTGTTCAGTGAAAAATGATGTGCACTCTTCAGCTTGCCAACACTGTAGCTTATGGCAACACTTACCCCAATAAATATATAATTTTTTTGTATGGCTCTTGTATAAGAGATGCATCTATGTGTTTTTGTACTGAGAAATGTATAGTCATAATGCTTTTGAGGGTCCTACATCATAGGATATCAAACAGCTGAAAGATGCCTCTTTACATTGGATACAAACCAGTAACCTATACATAGAATATGGACCATTACTGCACAGTTTACATGTGGGATGGTCACAAGGTAGACTTGTGAGGGGAAGTGGTAACTGGAAAGAATGTGACTGTTCGGACATAAATCTAGTGCTGGGCATGTTTCATGCTAAATTTTAGGAGACTGTCTCATTTGAACACGCAACAGACCTTCAGCATAGTGAAATAATACATTTGCAGATGTGAACAAATAACTTTTAAACCAAAAACACAGAATGTGTGTTCCCAGTTAAACTAGCATGGTTTTAGAGAAGGATTTTCTGTGTCATTTTCTCCATCTCAGTAAGTGCGTTTCTGACTCTCAAGCTATTGCTCGGGATTGAGCGTCAGAAACCAATGTAATAAGAAAATACTCTTATTTAAGGTGCTGAAGTCAGTTTATTAAATCATAATCATCACAAAACACACAACTGTAGCAGTGCAAACAAAAAAACAGTAATAAACTTAAAGCCGAAAAAGGCTGGCCCAACATCACTATAGCCAGTATGCGCATTCGGTCAAGGACAACTTCTTCAGTTGGCTTTTACAAAAGCAGTTTCTCATTGTCCAAGCTATTTGCGTATGTTACTATCACGCTAATATGAGCATTTGTCAACCTCATCTTGGATTAATTAAATCTAAACCCGTATGCTAAACGTAAGGTGCAGGTCTTTGCAATAAAACTGTAGTTAAAACAATTAACCATCTGACTGGTTTTAACACTTGCTTGGTAGTCCAAAAACGTAACACCAACAGTGACTAAACCAACACACAGTAGATAGCAACGCATCTCATGCTTGATCTGTCTATGCATATACCTGTGCAATTCAACATCCCTTATACCAAGCTTTTTTGGTAAACATTGTTTTAAAGACCAAATGACTACTACATGGCAGTCATAATTTTGGAGTTTAGATTATTACTTTGGAGCTTGGATGCGTATTTATAAAAGTGTTCAACAAAGGGATAAACTGGCCTTTTACTTTCTGTCATTTCTGCTAATATGGCTCATAGTCATACACTCACACTAAACTAAACTGGTGGCTGCTTCAGAGAAACAGGCCATTTCAGCAAGGTGTCCCCTATTCATCTTTGCCCAATGTCCCGTCATGCAGTAAAACAAAGCTGGAGCCAACACACAAAAAGCTACATCTACATCAGTAAGCTACACGCACTTCGCTGTAAATATCCCCTTTAAGAGCAAACCCTCCTCCTTTAACACCGATTTAACAAACTTATCTGGTGATTACTTTGAAAGGCAATTACTTCTTTGCATATTGTTACATTTGTATACAAAAGCCTTCTATAATCCAGAGAAAGACACTAATTGATTGCATACGAATTGTGAGGGATCTAGAATTCATGAAGGATCCATTTCATTTTCACACAATGTACCCTTGGCCCTAAATAGCTCATACGAAACATGAAATAAAAACCTGTATTTTTGCAAGAGCAAACATTTTCTCACCTTAAAACAAAACGCTGGCTCCATCTGTCCGAAAGCCAAGCATGAAAAAGCTCAGAACTACTGCCTGCAATATATAACTGACCACTGAACTTCACTCAGTCCATGCACTCTCCACTAGACATTCAATCTTCATTATGAAATAAGTGCTTTTCTTAAAAGTTCACCAAACAGTGCAGTTCTTGCTGTTGCAACTGAACAAGGCACAGGAGCATCTGTTGGGGGGTAAAGATTCAAAATCTTTTCTGCATACAGAGACTGATGGCATTTCAACGGAGCAATGCCAAATTGTCTTCATGGAATACATGCTTCCTTGTTCTTCAAATTGCTTTAGAGGCTTCAAGTCATTCAAATTCCAAACAGCAAAGCAGACTCAACGCAGAAGAATGCGTTAGCAGTCAATTGTATTTAATATACAGCAGCTACAGTATGTCAACGTGCTTTAGCTCCTAGATAAGGTGAAGCTTGAGCATTCTCACTGTTGTGGTTTCTTGTGTAAATGAAATGAATCATACAATATTTTGTGAAGCACTCTCTAGTAATGAGACGGACAGCGCACTCACAGTTAAACAATGACAGAAGTGGGGTAGAGTCTGCATTATTACAGTATACGTTACATATTATAAGGCAGTGGTATGCTACTAAGCAGAGGCGTATGTGCAGTTTTAAGGGACTCTGCACTGCTGATCAACGCATGCTCTTAGAAGAACACCTGATATCATAAGTAGCATAAATATGCGACGCAGTACAGAAAGCAGAACTATATTATGCAAAAACATTATTTGGTGTAAATTTGGGGTAAATGGTGACACAGACACTCGTGTAAACACACGAACACACACCAGCCCCCTGGAATTCAACAAATTCAGCCTGGTTGCGAACTAGGGCCAAAATTCTTTGGCGTTTGCCTGCCCCATTGACAGCGTATCCATTTGGATAGGGTCATGCTATTAACGTTTGGCCTTCTGCAAACTCTTCAGTTCTATGCACGGTGTCTGACTGGTTACTGTCAGTCTCATACAAGCTCTAAGTAAGGTCAGGTAAAAGGCAAACATGGGAGACATTTAGCCACTGTGACTCATGTCACTCATGTGGAAGCAACACCTACCGGCTGACCCATGAATGTCTTATTTATTGTATAGTAGGCCAAACTGAAATAGCGTGACCATTTCTATACTGTCCTATGAAACACAACGGTCCACTGGGCAGGCCAATTTGGTGTAACTGTGATATGAAACAAGCCCTTTCCATGCTATAGCAATACAGGTCAGTGCGCACAACATTCCCATGCTAATGCATGATACCAGGTGGCAACAACATGCTTTTTGTACGGTCAAGCTGACTCTGCCAGGTGACCATGATTCAACTTGCAGGTCAACCTCACAGGACAGTCGCAGACTAGAGTAACTCGTCATTCAGAGACAGTAACACAAATGTCCTAGACACATCACATATGAATGACATACAAACATACAGACGGACAATCATAGTTTTTTAGATGCCCTCAAACGTTCAGCATGCAGTACCTCAGAGCATGGTAACACGATGCAAAACTTCAGTCCACAACTCTCATTGTGCCTCTATTCATAATTTCCACAAAGTTATGAGATACAAAGACAGAATGTTGAAAATGGTAAAAATTCAAAAAAAGACAGATAAACACAGAGTACATCTTTGGACCCTCTGTTTCACAGCATTACTAAAGAAATATGGGAATAAATTCAGTTATGAGGTGGAAAGTGCTTGCAATATGAACAAGGAAACTTAACATGAAAGTGAATACACATGAATTTCGAACAATGACATCCCTGGAAACCAACAAGAATTCAAACAAAGTATGAACAGTTTTTTCTTTAAACGTACATTCACAGCAATTATAATTAAACCGGTATAAACAAAAAACATAAGTGTTTTGTTTCTATGTATTACACTAGAATGAGATGAGTACATGCAGCATGTATTTGGTGTAGTTTTATCCCACAAGAAAAGACCTGAAGCAAATGTAAAATGCACTGTGGTAGGTGCTATTAGCTAACGGAAAGCTAACTACTACACAGAAGTAGTAAGTGTTGTAAGTGCTTGTAGTTAAGCGTGGATTATCAAGTGCTGTCTTTCTGGCAAATGAAAGCGACCACCAGTACTTGATCTGGAGTTTTCATCTGCCTGCTAAACTACGGTACCTTTTACTCTATAGAATGCAGTATTCTCTTTGTGGGTACCAGTTTCAAAGGTTGACTTCATTGTGCTTTCCTCCACCGCACAGTAAAAGCCAGTAAATTGGCTGCACTAGAACTTTACTTTGTTTTACTCCTAGTAAAAGTACTTGAGGAAACAAAACAGGAAACAGAAGATGTAACACGGCAGAATAAGATGCAAACACAGAAAAAAGATGATCCAGAAACTGTACAGATTACAGTACTTCTGACTGACTTGCTTTGAGAGAGAGAGAGACTGAGGGACAGGAAGATGTAGTGAAGGTTATGTAAACAGCTTTTTCTGCTTGAAGTATGCATCAAATCGGCTCTGGGCATAGTCCTGAAAGGCAGAAAGGGAACACCTTGAGCTTAGGTAACCTTATGGGTGTGTTTCAAACTTAAACTTGCAGCTCTCGAAAGCCAGGGTGGGGTTAACCAGTCTAATTTAACCAGTTAAATAGTCTAGTCAAGCATAAATATCAATGATCCTGTTCCACTACCATGCTGTTTTTCTGCGGCCCTTGAAACACATGTTGTAGTTTCATTCATAAACTACATTTCCCTACACAAATAGTAAGCACAATATTGGTTTCTGTAGCAGGCCAGCACATTCTAAAAGCAAAGCAGTCAGCAGGACCAGAATCACACCTGAGAAATACTCATCTGCCCTGATAAAGCAGACACATCCCTGTTGTTTTGGGGATGGAAAATACAAACCAACCATAATCTGCTTTGTCCTTTTGTTTGACTGACCCAAAATAACATTTAAGGAAGTCTTTTTTGTTTCTTAACCATTTTCAGTTATTTCTGAAACTGAGAAAATCACAAAGAAGCAGGGAAGTAACATTTTGCAGAATGTTTTTTCCTATAAAGTGAAGGACAACACCCTTTGTGGTTAGACTGAATCCTGATAAAATGTTGACCTGTACCTTTTGAAATTAAACAAGATTACAAAACGACTGCATGAACACACAGCATAGCTGAACATCGCTATTACTGGTACTACACTGTGTCATGTTACTCACCATATACCCAAACTCAATTGTAGATATTTTTGCTTGAATGATGGACCACAAACCCCACAAGAAATGAGAGGCCAAGGCATATCTGACATGGGAGGAAAAAATGCTTAAATTAAGGGCTGGACAGAGACAGACTGACTGAACACATGGCATTGTGGGAATCTGAGTGATGTCATAATGTTGTTCATACCGGTTGGTTTCAATGATCATTTCCTCCTCAATTCTCGCCTGGTCCTCATGCATGGTATTTTCAGAATATCCACCGCTTTCTGCCAAGTAGCTTCGAATGAAATGCAGCTGTGGAGAAAGTTACACACAATACACAGACACCTTCAACACCTGAAGAGATACAACATGAAGTAATGAAAATACTATTAGAGTTTGTAATTTTGTACCCAAAATCTTTTTTTACTCCAACAACTGTAATGTTTCATAAAGTGTAATTTCAAATGTGTATTTTCCTTTTAAATTGTAACACTCAACACTTTTAAAGTAAAACTGAACATCCAATAATAAAAAGGAAAGTCTGCTGCCTGAAAAACTGTTTCTATACTGCATACCAGACTGCATTTGTCCCAGAGACAGATACATGTAGCAAGAGACAAAATACAAGGTAACATGACTCAGGCTACCACATATGAATGCTTATGCACAGAATGTAGCTAGCTGTCTGTGATTATTTGTGAAACACAGCTGTAATATTTGTAATATTTACTATTAAAACGGCAGCAAGGTGCTATATACTGCAATGAAAAACCATTTATTTATGTTTTAAACTGTGCATGTCTACATGTTAATCACTAGCACAGATTATCAAAAAACGAGATAATCCACATGTGGAAAATCTGGAGTTGCAGTAGTCTTTTCCATCTGATTAAAATGTATGTTCCACATGTGTCCACTAGATGGCAAACTTGGTGAATGAAAAAAAAGACTATCTTTCATAGTATACATTCCAAACAGATATGTTTTCAGCACTGAACATGTATACTGACTTGTTGCTCTCTGTTTGGGTAGTTGTCCAAGTTTGCCTTGAAGAACGGCCACTGGTCATAAGTGTAGTCATATACCCACTCGCAGAAGTGATTACCAAAGTCGAAGCCCCTGAAAAAAAAGAGGGTGTTTTCTGTTGCTAATTTGCCCTCAGGTGCCCTAACTGTGTTTTGGTATTCACTTGATTCACCAATCATGCATGACTAATCATTCACCCATTGTATAAGCGCTACATTACTTCATTAGCGTCAGAGACTGAGAGTGAACCTGCTGAAAGCCAAGCCGGGCAAATTTCAAGACATGAAAACACAGACGGGAATCCACATGCCCCTTTTACTGAGAGAACAACTTCCCTCTGTCTAACAGCCAAAGGTTACAGACGTTACAACCAAATACAAACTGTCAATGACGGCCCACATAGCTTTGCAGATAATATTCAGTAGGACTGTGGCTTCCGCTGAACACATGCTGTTAGCATCACCGCCTTTACCTGTAATTGTAGCTGCTGTACTCAAAATCTATTAGCATGAGTTTTTCTTTTGAAGAGGGATCCTGGTCCTCCAGCATGAGAATGTTGCCTACCAAAGAAAACCAATGGGTAAGACCACCATGCTGGGTGATAAAAACATTTCCAGAGAGTCAAAATACGCTGGAAAAAAAGGTATTTTCAAAACAATTCATGTTTGGAATCGGCTTCATCCTTTAGGTTTGACTGCCAGAAAACACATTTTATCCCCTTTTTGTGAAGCCATACCATATGTTGCTTTGCTGGCCTGAATGCAGACTTGCCTAATCGTACATGCGTGTTGCTTTAAATAAACAGCCTGTCTATTGAAGCCTGCGACTCGTTTCAGTTTCCAGAGAAGTGACTTTGACTGGTGTAAATCAAATGGCAAATTGAACCGATGTGTGAAAGCTGTGCTCAGGTGCCAGCCTTTCAGAACAGTTACCTTCCTGAACGTCATTATGACAGAACACCACAGGGGATGGGGTCGCTGCAAGCAGTGCCCTAAACAGCGATAAAGGGCAAACTGTTACACACACACGAACAAACATGCAAACACACAGTTATACACAGTACATACATGCACTGAAGTAACTGCATACAAGCTGTCTGTGGAAGTGAAACCATTTACACTACTTGTGCTCTGTGTCAGTGTGGCTATTATTGCCAAGTGTTGCACAATCAAAGCAGCATTTCAGCAGCTGGGAAACCAAACTACCCTGCATCTCTGTGATTGATTGGCCAGCCTGAGAATTTACAGTATGTGATTCCTGCTAATCTATCCACTGAGTGGGAAGTCAGGTACCGTGTCACACATGAGGAAATGACCTTGCGCCTAGATCTCTAGTTGGCTGCCTGGCAACAAGACCATAAATGTTACAGAAGACTCCCAGCTGCTCTGATTATCTAAGAGTGGTTCTTTGTGATGCAGACAGCTGTAAACTCATTAAATGTGAGATGGTGCCAATCATACAAGATCCCTGCCCTTTTCTCAGCCCCGCCCTCACCGGAGACTCTCCAGCTCCTCTTGCAGGTTGTGCTTCATCAGTTTGTTGAACTTCTTCACGTGGGCCTCTCGGACGAACTTCAGCTTCAGAATCTGACCCATGTACCTGAGTGAAGGTGGGGTGGAAGGACATTTGCATTTCAGAAGTGCCAGAGCAATAACTTTGTCAATGTTTCAACGTTTGCTTAGGGCATCATTCACGGCCTGTCAATGTCTCTCCTGCCTGAGAGATTTTGAGACCTCTGTTGCCACCTCCATACAAGACAGGGAAAGATAAGCCACATACAATGTAGACTGGAAACATTAAAGCATGTATGAATGTATGCAACGTCTAGGTTTAACATTAAATATCTGGTTCACATGTTATAAACAGCAACATGCAGTTCAGGCACCAGCCTCATTTTCAACACATGTGACTGTATCATTTTCATATCAGCGCATGACTTTACCTTTCATATATCTGAACCTGACCATGACCGTACTGGTCCATGACTGTACCTCTCATATGACCGTACCTGTCTATGGTCCCAAACAGCCACTTTGGCTCCTTGTTAAAGGGCATGGCCATTCCGTGGAAGCGGGCCATCTTAACCGCGATCTCCGCCGACAGCTCTGGAATGCGGAGCTGCTCTGTCCGTAGGCGTGTGCTCTGGAAAAACACACAGCGATGCCAACTATTAAATGCCAACAATGCCATCTGTTAAACAAAGAAACATAATTGTGGTTCGTGCCAATTATTGTTAGAAAAAGTCTATTTATTCTGATATTAATAAATGATATTAATAATAATTAATAAAATAAGTTTATTCGTTGAGCTACTCCATGTGAAGATGCTTGGCGTTTGCCATCTCTTTCACTGACACCACAGACGTCTAAGAAAACTCTCTTTCCCACAGTCCTGTTCAATATATGCAAGCCAACATCCTTGTATTCTTTTAACCAGTGGACATGGTCTTTCTTTCATGGATCACATTCATGTGTTGTACACCCTCAATAACTGGATGATGGTAGTGTCAAAAACTGTTTCCAGCGGGCGTGGCGTGTGAATGGGGCGATTTTCAGGGCCTGAGGTCCCCCGGGGGGTGGGGGAAGTCTCGCTCACCGGGACATACTGCTCCAGACGTCCCTCGGGAAAGATGCCATAGAGACGAGGGCCCAGCGTCCGCTCCGCCAGGATGGCAAACATCACGCTCTCCAGAACCAGCGAGTCCACACCCTGCCCCAGGCACAGTATAAGCCACATTAACACAACCAACGCCCTTCACACTACACTCATACTGTACACAGCTCACGGCGAAGGCAGACTCTTCCAACAGGAGGTGACCTCAAAGTCAACAAGCCAAAATGCAAAGTCAAATACCAGCTATAAACAAATGAGCGGAAAGCTATGACTTCAACTAAATGTGAAGCCTGGGTCTCGGATCTTTTGAGATCAATAAACACTGAGACTCCGTTTCCTTCCCTGAGTGGTCTAGAGTTTGGCAAGTGCAGCGAGCCTTCATTTACAGCATAATGATTCACCACAAGAAAATTGCACCACTTCAATATTAAGATGCAGAACTGTTAGCGCCTTTCTCTCCAGCGGGATTTTCTCATGACTTGCAGCCATGACAAACTACGTACTGGCAACAGAACTAGTTGATAATGAAGATATGAGGTGTAAGGAGAATTAGGTTACAGCCATGCTGACAACTTCTTTTTCAAAGCTGCTTGTTTCCTTATTTTCCTCAAAGAGCAGACCAAGCAAAGACAGCAATGCTACGTCTTTTCGCGTTGCCCTTCAGGTGTTTGTTCCTGGCCCACGTGTAAGGGAAGGGGGGGGGGGGAGCACACCTGTAGGATGGCGCCATAGACCCGCAGCAGCACCTGCCGGGGCTCGTCACCCACGCAGTGCACATGGTCGGGCAGGCTGCACAAGTACAGCAGGTTACTCAGGCCGCCGCTGGAGAAACACACAAACACACACGCGGCGATCAGAGGGACACACAGAGAGACAGACACAGATACGTGGCAATGCTCTAACATCGGGAGGGTGCGTTTACAAGGTGCCTGCACTGCTTCTGAGAGGGGAACAAAAGTACTAACGTGTACTGAGCGCTGCACCTGTTCTCTCTGTGATCCCAGGTTTTAGAGTGAACTGTAATCAGGGCACCCAGAGAAAAACGCTTTGTCTTAGGTTTAGTCTTGAATGAAGGCCAGCATTTAATCTTGCCATCAATGCCAACATGGCAGCAGTGTATGACATGAAGTAAAGTTCATTTGCAAACATCCACATCACCGTACGCACACAGTGCATGTGCAAAGGTTGGCTGCGCCATTTTTTCCCAACTTCATGACAACACTGACTGGCCGGTGATTTGTTCCTGCTTCTACCGTGTGTAACTATCACTTTGAAATCAAAGCAAATTGCTATACAAGATACACACTGTGTGCAATGACATGAAAACCAAGCAAGTTATACCAGCAGAAACTTGCTCTACATTATTATTGATATTTTGTCACAGCTGTGAGACCAGCATTTTCACAGAATGCACTCAGTTTAAACTGTTGTGCTGGTAACTCCCTTGCAAGCAGTGTGAAAAGATAGTTGTCAGTCTCGTTTAAAACCATGTTTTCTCAATCTCAATCTCACTTCAACTAATCAGAGTCCAGCTAATAACATCATCGGAATTCTAAAGGACATAACTATAATGTTACAAGAGCTGAATTTTGAATTATTACTCATGTCGATCTGCTTTTGAAAACCGTAACAGTAAAAAGATTTGCCATACAAGCAATCATTATGTACCATATGATCTAGGTACTCCCTCCACATGACCACTTTTGCTACGCAGATGCATTTAACAGGCAGCTACAGTTAGCTAGCAAGACGGATGGCTTCATTGTATTACCTTACAATGCTAATCTGGAAATCCGCCTCAGGAATCTTTTTCCATGTTCCAGACAGGAAGTCCCGGCACCAGGCGTACGCCCTGGCCTTCATGTCCCTGTCAACCTCCTCTGTTCGGCCGTCCCGGTACGACTCGGCTTCGGAGTCGTCATCACCATTGCCACCCCTGGGACTCGGCGCCCTAAGGTTACTCTGGTTGACTACCACCATAGCGGTAGTGTCTCCTTTTTCCTTCGGCGCATCTGAATCGGCGTCCTCTGTCCTCAACGTTGGAATGTTTCCACAACCACTTCTCTCCATGGTACGTTAGCTACTTCGCCAGGGACGAGGCTGGCTAGCTCGGAGGTTAAATCCTATTTTACAACTCGCTGCTCCCCGTAAGGCCGAGATATGTTTTCTTTTTTCCCCCGAGGGCTAATTAAATATATTAGGCAGGAATGTTCGCTAACTAGCTTGCTAGCTAGTCAATAATCAGTGATCGATCACCAATCGGAGCTACATTAGCTAGATGCAAGACAGATACACTAGCTCCCAAACTCTACACGACAAAGCAGAATAATATTTCTATCTTCCTGTCTACTTTTAAAATGAACTATTAAAAGACCTAAAAGTCATTGTATGTGTTATTCTAATTCAACTACCAACCAATATCTAGTCAGTTGGGAGTTAATTACACCGTACCGCTAGATGGACAATTAACCTTGCCAGCTATCTAGCTAGTCACTAAGATTTAGACTCAAAGCAGAAAACCAACTATATGGTTAGCTAAATGATTTAGGCTGCTGACTCTGAAGCTAGCCAGCTCGCTATGCTAGCTAACATGTGGACTGGCTAGCTAAGCGACTAACATGAAGTGATTCTTCTTTCTGAACCATAGGTTATCTGTTGGATGCTGAGGTAGCTACAGGTCCTAAACGTTTCTTTGCGTAGTGTTTTACAAAACTAACGAGATTACCGCACATATTAACCTATCTGTCAAATTCGCGCAACACACAGTTCCTCCCATCCCACCTTGACTTACCATATTCCACGTCAAATAAAAATAGTTATTGACACTACCGTTATCCAATCATTGACGGTGTACATCAGAGGAATATGATCCAGGAAAGAAAGACCGTGATGATTGGTTAAAATAATACAAGGGCGATGGTTGGCATCGGAACCATGTAGAGATGGCTCTAGTTTGCATGCGTCGTAAAGCATTGTGGGAAAATGAGTTTTCTTAGACCTCTGTGGCGTCTTAGAAAGAGATGGGCAAGCCCGAACGTCATCACATGCAGTAGCTTAACCAATATTCTTATTTCATTACTAATATAAAAACGACTGGACTTTTTCTAACAATAATTCGCACACATCACAGTCATATTACTTCTTTGTTTTAATGAATGAAAGCGCAATAAATATAAAAATTGAATAAATAAATATACTCATTCGAAATATCCGAAATATACTCATTCATAATTTAAAAAAATCCAAAACAAGATAAATTATCATAGGGGTATCTGTTTTCTTTTTTTTAAAAAACTCCTGTTATGCTTAAATGTGCATATAAATAAATATATTTCATCCTAATGACAAAATATCTGGTCCTCCTTATTTCTTACATTTACCACTATTATGGTCACACCATCATTTGATATTCACTGTAATGTAATAAGGACTATTTTTCAGAGGCAAGCTATTCTGCAACTGTTAGCTCCTGCTTTTGTTGTGTTCAGTGACATTTACTGCAAGACCAAACAAACCTGAGCAGAGAAGCAGGACCTAGCCAGTGATTCTAAAGCAAAGAATATGGGAAATTATAAAATTATCTGTGCCAATTTATTTATGGATGTTGCTCTGTAGAAAAGGGGGGACTGCAGGATCCAGACTGGTATTTTGTCTCTGAAATAAGAACTGAATGCACAGCCACATTTATTAGGCAAGGTCTGCAAGGACTTGCAAGCCAAGTCAATGACTTTTGCCTTCAACAAAGCCAAGGCTGCACCATACTTTATCGGGTTTCATTCCGATAAAGCTCAACAACTTTGGCCCAATAAAGAAATTAATAGTGCATTGATGCTTGCATGTCTTGGTAGATTTTTTTTTTTTTTTTTTTAGATTTGATAAATTAAAACAAAAAGAACTTTTCCTCCAGTCCCCCCCCCCCCCCTTTTTTTCTTTAATGCTCCATGCAATCACTAGAGGAATAGCCATTTCTGTATGTTCAATAGACATAGTATAATTCCTCAGACATGAGTTTGTGTTGTGGTTGTTGTCAATTTTGATATTGATATGGCTTTAGCTTTGATATAGCTTTGCTGAGGATCATGGCTGGTTTAAGGTATTATGAAGACAGATTACTGAGAAATGAGAAATTATTGAGAAATGGCCAACCACCTTGTGGAAGAGCTAGAGAACTGGATTAAAAAAAAAAAACATTTTATAGGATATATAGGGATGTTATACTATCTGGATAATTATATAAACATAAACATAATCCACAAAACTTGTTTATTATTGGTTTTACAATGTCTATCTGATTATTTGTGCATGCCTTCAATGTTCTTGGACATTCCTGAATGAATATTTTTACACACCTTCATGTACCATTCATTTTAAAGATGGTCATTCTTGCACATTGTATAAATACAAAAACAATTCTATATGAAGCCAAACTCTGGGTATGGATAACAGTTAAAAGGTTAAATGACCTCTTCATGCCACATCTTCATAGGCCTTAAACAGTCAATCAGTGACAGTGGAAGCCAAACTCACATTAGCTCAACATATTAAATAAGTGATACGTTTGCAATATAATGATCACGGCGTAGATCTAAATGAAAGTTTCTGAATTTTATTAAAAGTGGATTGTTCATCCTTCTTGTGTGAAATGTATACGACTCTTATGTTTTTTAGATATGGCGATGCCTTATTCCACCACGAGTGTCGCTCTAATTCCTAAAGGTATTCAGCACCAGAGTCACAGAACAGCGCCCAGCTCAGCACTCAACCCAATATCACGTTGACGTGACAAAGTCATTGCCAGTGTTTTTGTAACTATTTAAAGGCCCCCTGTGTGTAGTCTATATCAGACGTGTGTTTATGTAAAAGTGTAAAAATGCCTGGTAATTGAAACACTTTTGCAGGATGCATCATGTCCACTTTCTCTTGGAGATTGTCCAATACTTGTATGAATAAAAAAATATGAAAGGGGATGAAGGTTTGGTTTCACATTCTAGTGTTTACATAATTTACTGAAAAAAGCGTAGGTCTGATTCTCCTGGGATGAAAGTAAAGTGTGTGAGAAAGTGCTGTGTTACAGTGCTGACTTCTCACTGATTTAAATAGGATTCAAATTTTGATTAATTTAAATTTCCGTCCAGTGCGTTTAACCCAGCGTGTTTCCTTTTTATTTTGATCCAATGCACTTTACGCAATTTTCCACCGGCTCTGATGCAAGGAGTTTAACAATCAGTCTGACCCAACAGACGCAAACAGACCACTGGTTGACACTGTCACATGACACGTCGATCTTCAGAAAAAAAAAATGGTTTAAAATAAATGAGCGAATGTATAGACGTTTCCCCGCAGACGAATTACTTTGATAATCCAGCCAGAGGTTTAACAAAACGAAGAGAACAGACAGCGCCTGGCGCATCTGGTTCAGTCACTGGCTGTAATACGATTATCCGCAGTGCCGTTTCCTGCTTTTTCGCTTTTAGTACTGCCCACACGAGGCATCCTGCAGCTGGCTTTACGTCGCGCTGAAGCTGAGTTCGGAGGCTGATTGCGCGCACTCGGTGGGCGGCGAGACCGCGCTGGCTTTTTCCCTCCCCTCGCTATTGGCAGCAGCATAGAACATACCGTAGCTCAAATTCTGTGCAGCTGTGCTAGGTCCTTGCAGGTGTATGGCAAGGGCTTCGTGTACGGGTACGGAAAAAAGACTTTTTCGCCCTGCCTGCAGTGGATATTCCGATTTAATGGTAGCGAGCGAAGGTATCTGATTTGGCGAGGTCGTGTCGGCGGCATCTGCAGTGTGGCCGTTACAGGGGTCTGAAAATCTGCGCTTGATCCACCGTCGTCCCTTGATTTCGTTTGCCTGCACCCTCTCTGGCTGTGAATGGGCTGTACTTCGTGATTATCTGCAGTCACTTCAGAGTCATTTCTGGAAGAAGATGGCGGACAGGGCTGAGATGTTTTCGCTCTCCACCTTCCATTCCCTCTCCCCTCCTAGTTGCAGGTAAGCAGGCATGGCACGCTGCAACGTCCTCCTTTTCCATGCTGCTGACGAAGGGCGCGCGATCAGCACGGGTGCCTGCTGCAGAGGGCAACGCCGCCAGGGACAGAATCGAATGTCAGCGGGTGTTGATGCCCTGAATGTTAGCAATATGTCACATGTATTTACGTTGCTGCATTGAAAGGTCTGAGAGAGATGAACATCGCATAATTATAATGACGGTGATTGTCATTTTCTGTGTTTGTCATTTACTGTGCCGTTCTACATTGCGGCGTAAAGACGCTACCGCGACTGAAGTGGTTTATTTGTGTCTTTCTGTTTGTGTGCCCATAGGGAATATCGTCGGCGCTATGTATGTATATAAGATGGACAGAGATGATCTCATAGGGGTCAATCAAATGATTTCCTGCTCAAACAAAGATGCCGGTCGCATCTCTCAATAGGCTGACAGTATTCCATCGCCGAGGCCCACGCCCTGCTCCGTTTGCTGATGTTGAGCAGTTGCAGACGTATTTATTAATCCCCATCTTACTAAAAACATAAAGTCGGACTGTTATAGCTCAGCATTGGGTCTCTCGATTTTACTGTGTTTAAGTGCGACCAACGCGTGCAAGGAGACTTAACGTTTGGAGACAACCTGATCGTCTTGCATCACTTGATGGACAGTTACACTGAAACTTCATATTGTTATGATTCACCATCCCATAATAGCTGCAAAATGGAAATGAATGGATAGTGGAAAAAATTCTCATTTTGGGTGTCATCTAGATGACAGTTGATATCTGAAAGACCCAATAACTTCAGTCATGATAACTGCAGTAAAGAATTGGATGGTTTATATGTGTATAGTGGAGTACATAACATTTTTGTTGTATATATATATATATATATATATATATATATATATATATGTATAATACAACAAAAATGTTATGTTAATATTTGAGGAGTATCAGAGGAGAGGATTCTGGCTATGCTCTGTCACATATGGTGGCAAACTGTAACCTCATGAGAGTCCTTTATGAAAGATATACAAAGCAATCCAATATACTGTAGCATTCTGAGCACCTCATATACTGTGGTGCTCATATACCTTTGTAGTTCTATATGGGCCAGTTTCTTGAAGCATCGATTTCCACTAGTCGGTCCTCAAACCTGTGGCAGTTTATCTGTGTGTCGGAGCTTTCATGATATCATCTAATATTCCACTGGTTGCAGTGGGATCTCATTTCCCATTGGACGTTCTAGGAGAAATACGAGTTTTAATCACACAAAGCACATAAAACACAGAGTCCTAGGCCGAGGCACTGAAGCATGGGCATCCACACATAAGCTCCCAAAATTCAATTACATTCCAAGCCTTGAAGCTGGAACTCTCTCAGGTCCCCTGCTCCCGATAAGGTGGGCAGCTTCATTTAAATAACACTGCAACTGACCTTGGGGGGGTTAAAAAAAATGAACCAATCAAGGAGCTTGACACCTCCAGTCACAAAACTGGAACACAGAGTCGAGGTGAAGAGGGAGGGAAACATGACAACCGCGACAAATGGGAAAAAAGGAAAATGTGATGCTAAAGGGAAATGGGAAATGGCGAGTGTGAGAAAGAGGCGATAGTAGAGTTTATGAAAACTGTGAAATAATATGAAGAGCCTTCCTGATTTTCCTCTCATCCCTCACAAAGGCACATAAGAAGGGTTTCTTCACAATAAGAAAGTAAAGTACAATTCTTTAGCCAGTTTATAGATTTTTTTTTTTTTTTGACAGGAAATAATGGTAGTTATTCTGGAGACGTTTTGATCTTTTATACAATTTAAGTGTATTGAAAACCATTATACCAGCAGATTCTATTATATCTGGATATGGATGCATCACAGTTGTGCAACACGTGCAGGTGGCATATTTTTGGCAGAACAAAGTGAACTAGAGTTTGGCAAATAAATACAGGATTATCATATCAAATTTGCCCGCATCTAGTTTGTGGTCTCATAAACGTGCCTGGTTTCATTTGGACCAAGCAGGTCCTAGCCAAACATGCACAAACTGGCACTAGAGTTCTGCTCATTGGTGGTTTATGCAGCATTCCTCTGTTGCTTTAAAGTGGTCAGATAATATCTGTCTCATGCTGTGGAAAAAAACAATAACCTTGATGTGCTCTTTCCAGTAATGCACGTAGATATCTCTTTCAGATGTTGATGCACTACTAAAAGCTGCTCCGATGCAAATGGGATCATTTTTGTGCTGCGCTAACATACGCTGCTATCATATCAACACATCCTGCCCTGAACACCCCTGCTCTTTCACCACTTACAGTGCAGTCTGGTGCAGGAGGTCTGGTAATAACCCACCTGTTTTGATTATAGATCCATGTTTCTAATGGTGTAATGGTATTTTGAAGATGAAGCATTTATAGTGCACTCACAGTAAGTTGGATATTCTGTAGGAATCGCATGTTACCCGGTGCGGGTATTAATGTAAGCAGATTTGTCATAATTGTACATTAATGGTAGGTGGTGCATGCTGTAGAATGTGGAAGTTGGCTGAAACACCTGTGACGAAGTGGGCAGTGAGTGTTCTGATAGTGCCCCTCTCAGGTGCTATACTCATATGTTCGTCTGACAGGCAAGTGACACTGCACCAGTTGTTACAGGGGAGACTGCCACAAGCAGGGTGGCACTGTTATCTGAGTTCAGCACCTTTTCAGCCCCGCTCACTGGCAAAGACAGCGCTCGCCACAAAGGCTCTCTCAGATTTCCGGTTGGTTCTGGAAGAGACGTCACGGCCGTACTTGACGCAGTGTTTTGAAAGCAGGGAGAAAATGATGAATGCTTTCAGCATCACTCCCATGACATGTATGCAACTGTTGGTGGTTTAGATCAGTGGGATGCGGGATGCAGTCAGCGGTATGTCATGTTGGCAGGGTTCTCATGGGTTCTGTACTGCACTGCTTTGTACTGGTCTTTATCCATATAGCTCACGTAGCTTAAATGGGATACACAGTGTGTGTAGAGTGCATATGTGACGGCAATTTGTACAACTGCCATGTCTCATCCAGGATTCAAACCCTCAGCTGTTCATTTATCCATTGTGGGGGCATGCCCCCCTAATGTTGAGTCCAAGTTGCTGCCTTTGTTGGACTTGAAATTACAGACATGTTGCCTCTGGTTATTGATTTTGACATGGTGTTTAGACCATTTCCAGTATGAAACACTACTAATATGAAAACCCAATGATCAGGGGTCTGTGTTGTCATCATCAACATTATTTTCATATGTATATGTATTTGAGATGGTTTGCTGTTGGCAAAGATGCTGCCCATATTTCCCTGCGATGTGAATGGCATACATGCAGACAAAGCAGAACAGGATTAAAGACATCAAGGGTTCAGCCCCTGCTTCTTGCTGAAATAATCTGCCTTACGTAACCGCTGAGTATCTCCCCATGGGCGTTATTGGAGCTCGGGGAGAGTTCGTATTTCACACACGGGGGAGAGGTGCACGCTCCGTCGATACAACGGGATTCTGGGCCTGGAAATGGCTCACATCTGGGGATTGTTTTTTGCCGCACGGATGGCACACAGTGTACCTGTTGCATTGAAATGAGTGGCCTTATTTCACACGGTACGTGCCACCAAGCAAGGGCTACGGTGAAGAGACACAGCACTGGCTGTGCGATGTATAATATACGGCTAGGTAGTTTTAGCCTAGTGGGGACTGTCACATCGCAATATTTTGTAGAGGGAAGCCATTTGTCAGTAAGGTCTCTCGGTATCGATAAACTATCGATAAAATTGATTAATATGATTAACTTGAATGGTGAAGGCACTAGAGTAGATCACGTTATAGGGACATAGCCCTTATTCTGTTGCTGCTCACTACTCATGAGAGGGATGATTCTGTCTCCGTTGAATTTCATCTCTTCTATTTATCTGGACATCTAGTTTTGAGGGCCTCTCCTCCAGAGGACAGGTGTGTTTGCACGCTGGCACGGCGTAAAAAGCCGAGGCAAAGGTCACATGCACAGAGTGCTTAGCGAAGTTCATCGCTGAGCGAACAGTATGAGGTGCTGTTTTATTTAACAGCGGCGTGGTCCAAGTCAGCAGGGACCCCCAGACTTCCAAAGGTGGGAACAGAAACACTTTTAAGCAGAAAAGCAAACCACCTGACTTGCCTTTTATCCATCTTTCTGGGTTAGCGTGCGACGGCACAGCATTACCGTGGAACCGGACCACCTGTGTTGTGAGATCTGGTTTTATCTCGCCTGTGCAGAGGGCACTTTGTAATGGCTGGTGTGGAGGCGGTAGACTCATCATAGTCCAAGGTGGCTTGTCTTTTAAATATTAATGTGACTGTTTACATCATGTCCCTCCAAAGCCAGCTGGAATATCGTATGGGGGGGGGGGGCAATCAGTAATACGCACAGTGAAATAAGAAGCTTAAATGCAGAACTACATGGATGACTGCTTTTTTCAGCAATGATGAGTGGAGTTTGCCATTGGTAATCAAAATAATTTTGATTTGTTTTCTGTAAAAGATTGGTTGGTTTTACATGCAATTCCAAATAATTTTGTGATTAAGTAATAATTGTTTTATTGTACAGTAGAGGGAGGTGAATAACGCCTTCAGAGCCAACAGAAAACTGAAACAGAAACTATGAATATCACATCAGACTATCTGTGCATGGATACTGTAAATATTCATAAAAATAATACCCAAAGCACTTTATGAGTATCTGTGAATTGGGATTAGTCTGGTCTATGTTATCAGTTTGAAGACCCGGTCTGAACTGGAATTTCCTCACCATCACGTTAGAAGGATACAGAGACTGGCACAGGACCAGGACAACTTGAATTACGCATCACCAGGGCATGTGTGATGTCTGCCGTAAATCACTATTCTGCTGGAAGAGATGAATACCGCTACCTGTATGCATTACGAAGTTTTGACTTCTGTTTTCATTAAAAACTACATGGAAACACATGCTGGCAAAAAGAAGAGAAGACATCTGCGTATTGAACACCTTCTCTGATATTACAAAGCTATCCAATGGCATTATAAAGACTTTTATAAAGACACATTTGTAATTGTGATTTCAGTTTTGAAAATATGTATTGCGTGTACATTAAATGTATTACAGTGTATAACTCAGAAAATTCAATACAACAAAGTAAAGCCAATTGACAATTAGTGGTCTAAAGCATCTGACCAGCAATTTTTTTTCTCTATCTGTTCAAAAATTAATTCTGTAATAGGATCATGAATATGTGGTCTCTTTCTTTACACCTTACAGCTAAAGGCAGCCATTTTGCTATGGCCACATACTGTAGATGTCACAGTTTTCTGCATGCTTGTATAAATACAAAAACAGAATGTGTACAGACACAGGCTCAGCTCAGGATCCGAATTTTATTCTATGCAGTACACTGGTAGAGTGTATATATACCATATATTTTATATCAAAATTTGTTTCCTGGACATTATATTTAAAACTCAAGTGAGGTGTTCGTAAAGGTCAATATACACATTTGTCCCATGGCAGAATATTGACTGATGTTGACTGAAAGTAGTGGTTTAATATTTGCAAGTCTGGCATTTACATGGAAAAAGAAAACAGCATTCTGAAACTTCTGAAGCTCTAATTACTTTGAAAAGTTCTAGAATGGTAGCTTCCCTTCTGTGTGCATCCGTTCCGGAAGCCATATCGGACAAGAACTGGAAACGCACGTCAGGCTGTCCCAATCTGTGGAGCATAATGGATGATGTCATAAAGAGGGAGGCACTGCATGCTGGGATAATCTATAACCAGTGCCTGAGTCAGAGAGACGCCGGGGCTGTGTGATCATGCAGCCTGCCTCAGAATGCGAAAATTGCTCATGAAAAGATGTCACTTATCCCCGATGTGAACCCTCTGACAAGTTAATTGACACAGAGGATGAGAATATAGGGAGAGAGTTGGAGTTTTGGTTTTAAACCAAGTCAGGCAAGCAGGGAGAGCGGCATGATGTTATCTCGGATGACAGGAAGCGAGTCGGATAGAAAACCCGAGCTCCTTTGAATGGTTATTAGTCTGATTGAATCCGCCTGGCAGATGGCAACATTGCTCAGATACAGCAGAGAGCTGGCAGTTTGGACGGCATGTACGAAGGCTCCTGAGACAGATTTAACATGTATGCCTTAAAATGTAGGGCAAATTCATTTACAGCAACCTCAAAGTAAAATAGAAGGAGTTCAATATTAAGATGTGGATTTCATGCTACGTAATGGCTGTGCAGGAGAGATTTACGTTCATTTTGGGGAGTGACTTTTTTGTTTTCTCACACAGTTTTGTGAATTGCTTATTGTCGGTGCTACTTGAGATGACAAGAAACAGAATTAATGGGTGTGAAATTCATACTGTTGAGTTCTGTTGATGTGTAATAACATATTTCAAAGGCTTGCACACTTGATTTGGGGCAATGTTGTTGGCTCATAATAATGAAATAGGATATCATTTAACTTGTGAAACAGTCTCATCTTTTTCAATGTACACAGGGATAGATACATCTACGGAAATGCTTACTTATATCCTGAAATTAAACAAATGTAACCCACAATGTAACCCCTTGAGTTCCCACAAGGGTTATACTTAATATATACTTAATATACCCGACATAATTCTAAAATGGCACAACCCTGTTGGAGATGAAGAATCATCGCTTGTTAATTGCATTTAATAGCAATTAGGGCTAATGTTTTTTATTATTATTGGAAAGATAAAGTATTGTCAATGCCCTCAAAACGAATGATTCTAAAAAAGGTTCTGTGAATAAAATTGATCCTGACTGTTATGAGCGTATGCCCTACATGCTATTGCAAATACTGCTTATTCTATCCACACAAAGAAGGTTGTTCTTATCTCTTACCTCAAGTCAAACCCCTAGAGATGCATTTTTGATTTCTGTCCCCATTAACACCAGTAACAGATATGGCCCTTGGGATAAGGTCTCAGTACATACATGTTTCATGCTATAGCACTGTGTAGTGGACTATGCATTGCACACTGTTCTACTGTAAATTCTTACTGGTTGGTTGTTTTTCCTGAGGGGTTGCAGTGCTATTAGGGGAATGTAATTGTTGCTTTAGAAAAGCTAAAGTAAAAAAACGTATCCCTGCTCCGTTTGACCTCATGTGCTTGTTGTTTATAACCAAAGCTGTCCCTCTGTATATGTGACTGAATTCCAAAGTAAAAAGGACGATTATGAGGCGTCATTTATTCTATTTTTAACTATTTATTTTATTTTATATTATTTTATTTTAAAATTTATTTTTTAAAAATCTGCAAGTTGATCAGCCTCACTGTTGAACAAAGGCTTTGACAAAGTCCTCAAGTAAGACTTGCAGGTAGAAAGCAGCATTTGTGTTAGTGTTAGCTGCAGCTCAGAGCCTCTGACGCAGCCATATCGTTTCATCCATTTTTCTAGCATCTGCATCCCCTGTGTATTTACTCAGGCACACGGAAGCCTGACGCTTGTTTCTGCATTCCATTTGCAGTTAGGAGCTTCGTACTGGGAAGAGCTCGCTGTCAGAGGCCAACTGCCAACATCTCTCAGCAGCCTCTGTTTGAGACCCTAACCCAATAAGTAGGAGCCTGGTCGGCCCACTCAATTTCAGCTGTTGCAGGGCCTCAGGTGTGTTGAGTTTTCACCTCTTTCTTCAGCTGAGGTTTTGGGTATTTCTCGGCATGCTCCTGTTGTAGTCCTGTTGCGGTTGTGGCAGGAACTCTTGCTCCTGCCTGGCTGGGTTCATAGTAACGCATCGATATTGATGCACATCGGGTGGAGTTACCTGCTGGAGCCACAGTAAGAGCTCAGTTCATCTCCTGTGTGAGGGACATAAATTTTGAAGCGTGAGCTAACCGAGTCTCTTTTAGTGATGCTGTGCTATGTTGTTGCTGAAGGCAATGAGTTCGATCCCCACCCTAACCGCAGGGCTTCACGCAGAGTACCACAAGTTAGAGGGCTGAGCTAGAACAGAGAAGAACCGGGAGGGGCATTAAAATAGACAACATTTGGTGTCCATTTGGATCCACGAAAATGGATTGCTGAACCAGAAGGGATTTGACATAGATGTAATTAGCTAATCTCTATCATGCAGCAGTCGATAAGCCCCATGGCCACAATGCAGCAATTATGAGCATGTGATAAACTAATGAATCCTGCTTTTTTTTTTGGACGCATTTCATCACAGCAGTAACGATGCCTATCTCCACTGCTGCTTTCTGGGCTATAATTAATGCAGGGGCACACACATCAGAGGACTGCAGGGGCTGGAGGAGTGAGGGGTGGAGCACACATGACCGAGCCTCAGGAGCTGCAGTCTTCCCATAGATAAGTGGTCGTGATTTGTGAAGGTCTGAACCGCAACCGCACTTAAGTCGGCTTTTGTGGGTATTGGACCTCTACTGGAACAGACCCGCTGAGGGTACCTGGGTCTTGCACGCAAATGCTGTAATTGTGTGAGACCCTCTAGGCAGTACTTTACATCACGCATTTTGCTAAGTGAATTTGCAGAGTTGAATTGCACCATGTTACTTTTTTGCATCTGTGATTCATAGACTTATCGACAACCATTTGTGGTGTTTGCTATTAAACCCCTTGCTTTTGAATTATTCTGCTTGGTCCATTATATCATGTCTCTGGGTGTGAGTTCTCAGCAGGTGCCCATGCAAGTGAATAATTGCCTGGTTGTGTAATTCATGTAATGAAGATTTGCCATCAAACGTATGCTGTTAGTTTTGCTTAAATGACAGCTGGGCAGTACTCTAAAGGAAATGAAATGTACTTCAATTAAAATCACTTAAAACCAGCTGACCCCTCAATAGAAGAATGACATGTCGTCAGGGGAACATACTCATATTTTGTTTTATAGCTAGATTTATTAGAACTTCAGTGAAAGGCAAGACACTGCACAGAGGTGAGAACAACCTTCCTTGTGTGGAGATCTGGAGTGGGTTCCAAGAGGCTTGCATTTGATATTGTTGTGCTAGCCTGTCTCCTGTGTCTACCTGCTGTCACAGATTGGTCTCCTGTGAGATGTCTGCTATGGAAACAGCTCTCGTGATCTTTCGATGATACTTTTTGGGGAACGCTGTTTTGCGCTGTAATTAATCTGTCACGACAACTGTGTGAGTCATCCCACCTCTCAACTGCCAGAGAAAAGGATGAGGACTTTCTTTTCCGACAGGAGCGGTTTAGAACTCAAAAACTCAGACCATGCAGAACCTTTGAAATCATGAGTATATTTGAGTGCGTCAGGACCAAAATGCTGTAGGCAAGTTCACATTGTATAAGAGCTAAAAGGGTTAAAACTCTATCGATTTTAAGAGTCGCCCCTCCCCCCCCATTTTAAGGTGTCTGGTACCAGGAGTGACGCAATGTATTACAAAATCAAACTGGTACACCTGCGCAATATGACTGTACAGAGGAGGCCAAAACAATGCATTGTCAGCAAATCCCCTAATAACAGCCAGTAAGGACAATGACTGCAGTACAGGTGATTCAGTCCACTCAGAGCCCATAGTAACAAGGTCTTCCCTGCTTACTGCTGAATCCACTGCCCTTTTCTTTAAATTCTGTCAGCTGCCATGGCAACAGGGATACCGGCTGAGGTGATTTTCTGTCACACTGCACAGGGCCCTCCCCTGGTTTCTGAGGGGGGGTTGGGGGTTGGGGGGGGGGCACACAGACATCCCCCATGGGCGGGGCCAGGTGCATGAACTGAATCTGGCTTCATTAGTCCCTCTGTTTATGGATTCACCACTAATGAAGCGCTCAACTGACACTGACAGCAGGGGAAAATGACATGCATGTGCTTGCCAGCCGATTGGTCCTTGGAATGGAGGTAGGCCTATGTCTTTTATAATGAAGGCCTTGGCCGAGAAGGCAGCTTATAGGTTTACAGAATTTGCAGAATATACAAAAACACAGCAATCAACATGAGATAAATATGGAGCAGGATGCAATCATTTCCATACAACACTACAGACGATCCATGGCAACGCAAAATGAAACCTCATGACAACATCTGCATAAATGAGCAGTGTTTATAACTGGGGATGCACATTTGAGTTTGACATATTTATGACAGTCGAGAGGGTCCGACTATCATAAATTCCATTAATTGTGTGGGCTCCTGTGTGCATCCTTGTCGATGTCATGGCAACAGCAGGCCTTTAAAGAGAACACAGGCTGTTGCTCTGGCCTTTTTTCCTTAAGCTGTCTCCAGTATCAGCTCGGGGTGCGTATCTTGACTGCACAACGTCACCCGATAGTGTTTTCATTGACCTTTTTTGAAACGGCAGCGTTTGCAGCAGTCCACTCCCGGCGGTGTGCACGAATAGAAGCACAAGGTTTTTTGACTGCGGTGGTTTGGGGGGACAGAGCCATCTTCGCTGCGTGCAGCATGATAGAGATGGCTCTCAGGGCGTGAGGAATATGGATCTGTCACTAACAGCGCTGTGGCACAATGGATACTGCAAAACCACAATGAATGAAATGACCGTGACTTGGACTGCATCACCCTATGGCTGATCTCAGCAGAGCGGCGCTCATATTTGGTGTGTTTTCAGAAGAGGCAGTGTCTGTCCCTGCCAGTCAGAAACAGGTGCAGTCTGGGCGGATTCGCTCCACAACTCTGGTGGACAAAAACTCACAGTCACTGCAGCAACACTTTTAGTTGTCAGTTTGAGTTTGTGATGACAATTTTGCATGTTTGATCCTCTGTGCTGCTTTGTCGTAACTATGGCAACTCTTGGACAACAATGCAGAATTTGATCATGATATGCCTTCTGTCCAGAGGGAAGGGGAAGAGAGTTCTGGTTAATTACATGTTTCCCATTAGCTTACAGATCTGAATTGGTTCTCTGGTTAAAGCCACCCTGAGCGAGATCACATAATACGCACTGAATATAAATTTCTACTTCAATAGGCAATTACAAATGATTCAGAAGTGATTTTTTTTTCCCCACGGCATTAAAAATGACATCTGCATATATACGATGTTGTTCCTAACAACATAAGCAGAGTTTAATAGCTTGTATCAGAGAAAAGATATGTGCTGACGCTGTCAGGTTCCTGATAACCACCAGCTATCGTTAGCTCCAGGGCTTTTCCTTTCAAAAATGCTTTGGCAAAATCCATATACTCATGAGACTCCCGTCTGTGGGACTTTTCTACAGCTCTGAATTAATAAGATGGATAGGGGGTGGTCGGGAGATTGGTGGGGTAAGTAACCTGACAGCGTCAGGGCAAGCTCCAGGCAGAGGAATCACAGAGGGACAATCCCGAAGGAAGGGGTGAGTTCACAAAGGACATCCTGTCCCTGTCATGTGTTCCCCAGAGAAAGGGGAAAGTGCTGTCACACGCCCATTTCAATGTCAGGCACAGATCTGAGATTTGAAATCTCAGCTTTGTGGCCAAAAAGCAAGGCCTGAAGTGAACATTTGTCCCAAACGCAGAAAATCAAGGTTTTTATTGTCATCTGTGGCACAGCCACACAGCCATTTAGAAAATAGATGTTTGTCTTACTATCTTGGACCTTTTCTCTGTGAAAAAGCATGGAATGAGATACACTATATATCCTATACACTATTCAGAGCTATATAGTAACTGCGACACAACTTCTGAACTGGAATTTTCAGGTTCAAACCTCATGAGAAGCATTGCTGTTGTGCCCTGGAGCAAGGAAAATAATCTGCATTGCCTCACATAATATCCCCCTGTGCACATGTTGGATTTCATTATTATTTATTTATTTTCTTTCCTTTAAACTGTTCTCCGCATTGGTTTACATACTCTTGACCAATCCTCATTATATGCATTTTAGCACATCACTGATTTTTAGAATTGTCTCTATGTCTTTGTGCTGTCTTTTCATCCATTTAAATTGTTGCTCCATTCTTGTGTTACCTTATGTTGTTGTCTGGAATGCACTTGTTTGTTTGAAAAGTATTATTACAAGTAAAAATTGCAATGCAATATGTAAAATACGTAAATCTCTCAAGACCAGAGTGTCTGCTAAGCAGTGACAATGACATCCATGAAATTCATACCAATATGAAATTGTTACCCGTAAGAGTCCCTTCGCATCTTTACCAGCTACAAACAGTACTTAAAACTCCATTTTATAGAAGCCTTCATTTGAGATACAAGCAAATGCTTTGAATATGAATGGCTTTGGATTTAGTCTGCTTTTGTGCTACGACTAACTGCACAGTGGTTAGAGCTTGGCTCTAATTCTGTGTTGCAGTGAAATGATTGCAATCCTTTGCATTCACGATTGGATAGCACTGAGTAATACTCTAATCACACAGTCACACATGCAGAACCTCCACACGCATGACTTACAAAGTTATGACACCCTGATGCTTGTGACAGCCACATTTAGTTAAAAGCAGAATGTACTGGAATGATTTCTGCTGTTTAGCCATCAGTCATCCATTCAGGGGGTTAATTGAAAAAAGATTTTCCTCCATCTGTGATGGGATTGTTTGAAACAGGGTCCCGCGGGGTGAAAATGAGAACTCTGCTTGAGCATCTGAAGTCTGTCCCACACTTGGCTTGTCAAATTTATTTTGCGGCCCTCCCTTGTGACTGTGATCTGATATTCTGAACTTATAGACTCAGCCATTGTAAATGTCTGAGGGATCTTGACTTGCAAAATACAATGTTATGGGCATTTAAATGCAGGCAGCTTGTGTTTTGGATTTAACAGTGCTCCTGGGAGCATGTGTGTTTTATAATCAGCTTCCCTGATGTTTACAGAGTATTCGTAGTGTGTTTCCTTTGTCTGCTGTTTCTATGGTATTTTGTGTCTCTTCCTTCTTTACCAAAGATGCACAATGTTTGCAGTACCTTCACTGTCAAGTAAAGTCGAATAACACTCCAGTGCTGGTTCATCAGGACTGCTTTGGTATGCAGAAGTTTTTATTGACAGACCTTAGTGACTTAGGTGAGCTAAAACTAAGATTATCAATGAGGTGGCTTCCTTTTTTGCTGAGAGGAACTTTCCAGGAGAGCTGCAGATTTGGAAGTGAGCTACACAGAGAATTGATGGACTGCTCCAACATTCATGTCTCATCATTTCAGCTGTAATGATTTACCTTCAGAAAGTGCCAGTTTGTGTTTATTAGCTTGAAGTGCCAGTAACAGAAACATTCAAATATAATAAGCACATGGTCATGGAATAGCTTACTTTGATACTGTGTTTAATTTTATTAAATTGTAACATTTAATGCACTTACACTTGCCCTGTGCTTGCTCTTAAACAACGGGCTTGATGTTGCTTATCTAATGTATAATGATTAAACTACATTTTTAATACCCATACCAATGCAGTGTGTAACAATCAAGTTACTGTCAATACATGGTAATTGGTAAGTAATAGGTAATGACTGTGTGAGTGCACATAACAAAGCAGCAGCCTGTTATAGCAAATAGCAAATAAATTATTTGTTTTATTGACTCTTTTAAATGTAAAAATTTCTCTAGGGGAAGTCTGGCATCAGTCATTTAATGCATTTAAGGGGCCATTCCACAAAGGATTAACAGTGTGTCTTTTTTTTCCACTTGAGCTAAGTGAAATTTTCGGTATAACTTTGAAATATGTTACTCCTAGCAAGCATGTGTCTCTTCATGAAGTAAACGTCTGTATTTCTCCTATTCTCTCTTTGTATATTTCATATGTGCTAGCATTCTCCCTTTTCCCCTAACATACTTCATTTATTTAGTCTTCTATTCCTCTCAAACCCGTATTGCACGTATTGGTACTAACAGTAAAGGGGAAGCATTTCAGTGGATTTATTTAGAGCCTTAAACAAAACACTTAATCTGAATGAATTTCTCCCTGAGAATTAGAAGTAATTGGTAATACCTTGTTAGCGGACAGCCTCGGGTATGGATTTGGCGGGATACTTGGTCACCCCGTACTGTAATCGCTGAGCCCGTATTGCAGCCTCATGAATCCTGGCTGTGTAATACAGCTGCTGATGGCTCTCCTGGGGTCAGCCCACTGTGCAGTGCAGCACAGCATATATCCATACAGAACAGAGCCTCTTCCTCACCATAAAAACCTGCAGTGCAGCATCTCGTCTGTGAATCGCGGCAGTCTCTAATAATTGATATGGCTGATCCTGAGTGCATGCTCTGTGAAAAGAGGACATGCCTAAAAATCATAAATCGACCATTTAATGTGTTGGATGCATTCTCTGCACTTTCCAGGGGTTGATTTTCAAATGCTTTTTAATCTGATACTTAATTTAGAGTCCAATTAGAAATGCATGTTAAACAGGGGTTGTAAGGTAGGCAACTGTTTTTCAGTTTAAGAGTTCAGGTGATCTTTAAAGTGATCCAGATTAGTCCGTGTAGAGCTCTTCGCTCATTTACTGACTCTTAAACAGTGCTGCAAACATACCTTTGAGCCCCAGACGTTTCTTTATTTCTAAAATACAAAAATGATTTTCAGTGCCTATACTTGGAATCCACACACAGGAGCTATCGGTTTCCAGAATCTGATGCACCCATTCTGGAATATTCTAGCCTGTGGATTTTATTCTTTTAAAATGTAGCCACAGATAGTGTTTACTGACCAGATATTCAACTCTGTTCTTCTTGTATGGTTCAGGTGTTGTCTGTGCTTGCAATAGGTGCTTTATTCACGGACATTCATGATTAGCCAGGAAGGTCCAACACAGAACAATTTCTGCGTTTAACATGGAGCCAAATGCATGATGTGTAAGCAGAGTGTTTTGATGTAGCCTCTCGAAATGAGGGAGGCGGAATGTCCTTGAGGTGCTGTCGCTCGGACAAAGCAGCCGCTGATTGATTTTGGCAGGTCATATTTCGGCACAGGCATCCTAAGTGTGCAGGGGCCGTCTCTGCGGTGGTTTGAGTTAGAGAGCCTTGCGCTGCTTAGATTATGGGGATCAGAGAGCACTGGGCGTGTCACTGACTCTCTTCACCCCTTTACTCCGGCAGGCCTGCCCACGACATCAGTCTGGAGGAGTTTGATGACGAGGATTTGTCGGAGATCACGGACGACTGCGGGATCGGGCTGAACTATGACTCGGACCCTTACGAGAAGGTGAGCCTCGCTCCTCCTCTGGTTCAGATGGCTTCAGTGAAAGACCTTTGAGGTCAAACCTGCTCGATGTTGGTTTTCAGCATAATGGAAGTGCGTTGATGGTTCTGTGGTTTCTCAGTTTGTGTGGATGGTGGCTGTGAAGGCCGAGTTTCACACAGGGGAACCAAACCTGGACAGAGCATTTCAAGTCATACGGGACACTCTCTGTAATTCTTTAAAATGTGACAGATATTAATAGTCAGATGAACGTTACTTTGCAATTATCTTTGGCATGCATGTATATCCTGTTGTTTTATTGCTCTGTCTGTGTTATGATGTTATTACAACAAAGGACCCATGACAGGGAAAAAATCAAATATTCCTTATATTATTATAGATTACTAACAAGGTGAAAGACAGTCTATACTTCATGTAATTTTCTTTAACAGCCATTATTAAAGTTAAGTTGCATCACTGCAACTCTTATTGTTCAATGATTATGTTGAGCAATAGTAGCTGCAAGTCTTTAGCTGGACAGATGGACACAAAGAGAATAATTTCCATAGCCTCTCTCAGACCTTGGATAAACCTAATGAATTTGCTCATATTTTACATACGATTGTGTTTTGCTGTATAAAGTGTTTCATAAAAGTTTTTAGCATTCAGAATCGTGACACAGGCTAGTTAGTTTTCTGGATGCTGTGTTACCTAGAGAAACTCATTATCATGAGTTTAGCACTGTTTCGACAGGTTGATTGCTGTATCGTAGTCAGAGGCTCTGACCAGACCAGGCGTGGATAACTCCTCTTCGATGAATACCATGCTTCATGGTCACTTTTATAACCTTGTGACAGGGCACATTGTGAAATACTAGCACTGGAGTTGAGGACTTAGAACATACTCCCCATAGTGACATCCATCAATACTGCCCTCTGTTCAGCTGTTCTGACACTATTGATAAAATTGTCTGCAGTGTGTATTGGATTTTATGAACCTGGGTCAGTTCAAGGGAAAGCTCTACACATTCATGCCAGAATTCCCATGGCTTGCACTTCTGCCTGTGTTCTATAAGCTGTTTATATGCTCTTGCTTTCCTCTGTCTTATTCTTGTCTTATTCTTGAGTCCTGTGTGGTGACACCTGGAGCTGTGTGATCACCTGGAAATGTGACATGTAACTTGCATCTGTGCGAAATCAGTTGGAAATGCGTGATAATATCTGGAAATATGTGATGTTATTTGGAGTTGTGTGATGTCACTTGCATCTGTGTGAAATCACTTGACAATGTTTAATATTAGCTGGAAATCTGTGATATCATTTGGAATTCTGTGATGTCATCTGTAGCGGTATGGTGTCACCTGGGGGGATGGTATGTGTTTTGGTTCCTCTGCATTAGACTGAGAGGTGCAGGCAGAGCCAGTCTGCGGGGCTGTGCTCTCCTATTGATCTGTACAGTACAATGATGTGGGGAACTGATCCGTGAGAGGCAATGTCCCCATTACTATTGTGAAGACATTTTGTTTTGACACCCTTATCTAAAGTAATTCACACCATATGAGATTGTTAGATTCTGTACACAGATGTAGACTAATTGATTTAAATAACAGTAACAACTAGTGTCATAGTAAAATAGTTTCTTCACCATGAGTGGGCCTTGAAAATACAAAGAAAATATTATTACTATTTTAATAAAGACCTAATAGGCCCACTCTGACCTATCCAAGATGGATTCCACCAGATTGACTGAAGTCAATGCAGAGAGACAGTCTGCATAGTGTTACTAGGCTGAGGTTGCTCTAGCAGTGGTTATAAGTGAGAGCTGTCAGTCTGGGTGCAGTTCTGCCACGGGCTGTTACGTAAGCAGCCCAGGGAGCTATTTTTACCTCTCGCTTGATCACAAGGTGCATGTGCCACACCATCACACCATTGCCTTTTAGCTGCGTCTTGTGATTTGCAGTTTAAGGGAAAGCAAGAGGCATAGATTTCTTAGTCTGAGAATAGCCAAAAAAAGTATTGGATTGCAAGTATTGGATTGCTCTGTCATGCAGAATTGCTGTGTGTTCACAGCTGGTGTATTTATTCAGTATAGCTGGGCTTTCTCACAAATGTACTGGATCAGCAGCCTATGTATTTGTTCTCAACCCAGAGGGTTTTAGGTTCAATCCCTGACAAAATACAACAAATGATGAACAACTCTGGTGTCCTATCCAGGGGAGGCACATGATGTACAGTATTTCAAGCTGCTTCGCCCCACAGAAATTTGGGTAAGCTCCAGGCCTGTAAGCCGTCCATATTTGGCCATGACTCTCATTATTCTCACTGCAGTGGATTGTTGGAATGTCACATCTGCCGACCACCTGCAAACGAGCGCATCGGAGGAGAGATTTACCCCTCGCTTAACCTCAGAGAGGCAGTGGAACAACAGGGCCTTTCACAGGGCCGCTCTTTCCTGGCAGCGTTTGTTCGGGTCCGTCTGCTCCGCCAGGCCAGCGGGGATGTTGTCACAGCCCGGGAGTGACAGGTCACGCCGCCGCCTGCTGCCGGGTTGGCCGCGCCGCAGACCTCCGGTCCAACGGGTCGTGTGTCGTGCCGTCTTGGCAGCGGTAGGGGTTGGACTCGGGCCCTGTAATGCAGCTACTCAGAGGCAGGAAGAGCCAGGCTTCCGTCCTGTCTCCTGCCCTGTTGGTGAGGGCTGTGCTCATGAGGGCTATGCTCAACAGCTGCAGGACAATGTACAGAACTGGTGCCCCCACCCCCCCTAAAAAACACTCAAAGGCTTCCTCTTTGTTAGACAGGGTTCATAGTACCGCTGCAGCAATTTCTTTGGTATCAGCAGAGAAGGATGCCTCCTTGCAATGTTGGCCATCCCTCCTGTGCATCTTCTGCTCGCTCGGGGCATCTTTTGTCGACCTTTCCCGTCAGAGCCGTGGAACTGCATCGGCAGAGGGGAGAGCGCTGCGTTCTCCCCGTAAGCTAGGCCAGCTCTCTGTAGGGCTGAATTTCTATGCTCTGCATAATCTGCATAATCGTCTGCAGTTGGTTGGTGTTGCGAGGGTTGCTAAGCTACAGCCAGTGGGGTGCCAGCTTCCCTGCGCTCTTTGCTGGAAGCATCTGCATCTGAAACTAGTTTGTTTACGGAGGCTGACAAACAGTGCGCGCTCTGCACGGCCATCCGGAAAGTAAATTAATCACCTCACAGATCTGGCGCATTTATAATACTGCCGTGTAATGTGCTTTGTCACCCGTCCTTCCATCGTGCTTCCATTAATACTGTAAGGTTCCTGCCTCCTATAGGCAATGATATTGCCCTTAATCAGGACATGAGCACTTAGAATGTATCAGTAAGCAAGTCTGGAGATTGTGCATGTTAGGCACTCAATAACTGCACTTGATTACGGTGAAAAGTGCGTGTTGTTTAATACATTGAGATCTCTGCCTGCTGTGGACACACCTTAGACCTGATCCCTGCGTCACACACCTGCACCTCCCTGGCACCTCGGGCATTGAAGTGATTGTGATCACAGTGCTGACGAATCTGTCCAGTTCCTTCTGATCACACAGCAAGGGGACACTGCGGCTGCTTTCCCTTATAAGCCTTCCTCTCAGGGTTACATTCGCCATCCCTGGATTCTGCTCCTACAGAATGCGGCGTGCTCTGGGCCTTCCGTGCCTGCCTCGGCGTCTGTGGCCCTGGCTGCTGGCTGTGTTCGGCATGGAGGAACCTCCGCACGCGGCCGCTCTCTCCCAGCGATCTAAATGTTTTATTAGTGTGGCACGGTGCCACGGCTGCAGTGGAGAGCTGACGTCCCGACGGAGTTGCTGCTATGCAGAGCTGTGCTCAGAAGCCCCCCTCACCGCTCCACGGCACCTGGGGGGGGGGACAAGGCGGGGAGAGGGTGGATGGGCCTCGTCGCTTCACGTTATACACAAACCTTGGAGGATATTTTTGGATCGCAAACCAGAGGAGGGGCGACAGCAACCGGCAGAGGAGGGCTAGCAGGGGCCTGGCCCATGCTTTGCAGATGGGGCCTTAACTGCAGTGCAGAGATCATGGGCTTGAACTCAGACAATAAAGGCTGAGGCCTGCGAAGGTTTTGGAGCAAAGGCCGTTTTGCAACAAAATTGCTGTCATGGAAAAGAGTGGATGCTCTTTCCTGCTAGTAGGCAGAACACTAAACAGGCGTGCAAGCCAAATGCAAATGGGGCCATCTTTTTATATCAGAAGTGGCTGCGGGGCGTTCTCAGACCTGCATTGTTTTTTGGTCCCTTACCAAAAGCAAATTAAAGCACACTAAAATAAGCAGAGTAAAAGTAAGGTTGTTGTCTAACAGGAGTTTTGAGTTTCAGTTTTCAGTAAGGTAAATCACCAATATAGGTTTCCATAAGAGAGGAGTGGGCGTTTTCACTGCTCAGGAAGTGAGATCATGCAGCCTTAATGAATACTGTATGTACTCTCGCATTCCATTATTGTTACATATGCTATAAACTGTTTGAGAGGGAAGTCATCATGTGCAGGTGATAAAGTGAATTTTACAGGTGAAGTTTCTTTTTGTGATCAATTCCGTCACAATCTCCTGCTTTTCAGGGTACCTCAGTGTGGTGACTTCACAGTTCAGAACCATGAAGGCCACAGTGTCTACAACTAAATCCCCCTGGTGTCCAACTTTCTTTAAATTTTTCACAGCTCCACAGCAAATAGTTCCACTATCCTTGAACTACTTGAGATGCCATTTTCATGTAAGGTTATGGGTGACGATGAAAAGGGTGTTGTAATATTATTCAATGAGGAATTTAAGACAGTCCATGTTTACTGATAACAATGACACTTCATAAATTTTAAATAAACAATACTAAGAGCACTAGACTTTACAAATATGGATTCAGCCATTTGCCTTTTCTGAAAAGCACAAATTGTGAATTTTGTAGATGTCAGCTGTCACAAATCTGGTTAATGTGCTCAAAAGTCCAGAATCTAATGTGAAGTGTGCAACTTGAGCTGTTTCCTTCTTTCGCCACAGTTCCACACCTTCCTTTGTCTCAGAAGTTGAAAATGATATCATGTTTAACGCATACCCATTTAAATGATGTACTACAACATGAGATACGATTTCACAGTAAGACGAATGAAGGAGTGAGTAATGGCTGAATGTCAATAGTGTTGTATGCTGCTGGAAAGAGTGGGCTACCTTGTGGTGGAGGTGGGGCACAAAGTGATGATATGTTTACTGTACACTCAGATTTATTTAGTACACAGTGCCAAGTGTTGTGGCCTGTGTCTGAGATGGTGGGGCTACATGTTTTTTTTTTTTTTTTGTCATTCAGCAGATGCTATTTTCCAGACCAAATTATGACTACATAGTGCATCCAACGATGTTGTAGAAACACTTGACAATCATGATTACGAATACGTGTCAGTCCCACAGTGCTACAATAACTGGTGCTCCAGTAAATTCATATGTTCAGCAATAAGTTAAGTTTGGTTGCGGTCGTGAAGATTCTTTTGAAAGGGGCAGTGAGATAATTAGTTAAACACAGCATGTTTTTGCAAAAGAAGGGGATAGACTGGGTGGTAGTTCTATGTAGCTGACAGTTGTTTAAGAACTGTAATTCCTGGTCAGAAGATATTCATCTCTGTTTGCCTGGAGTCCCTTTCCCCTCCAATGAGAACAGAGACCACTGACAGCTAGAATGAGCACGATATGTGTCCCATGCCTACATAGAAACACTCCTATCTACTCTAGTTAGCATCATCTATACTTGTCCTTTTTCTTCATGCTATCTGCTTCATGAATGAGCAGCAGAATGTCAGAGATCAGTGAATAGTGTAGACTAGGGATGTATAGAAAGAGCAAGAAATTTGGAAATGCCAAATGGGGTCTCCTTGACTCTGCAGTCAACACATGCTCCTCAATGAAAGATTCTATCTTGGCGGAGATGCCATCTCTCTCTGCCTGAAAATAGCATCCTTAGGATGTGTTCCCATATTGTGACAAATATGAAGTGTAGCAAGGCGGAGTGGAAGGGTTCGGGCCGCGCTTCTGGACGCTTGCCCATCTGAAGCATAATGGCTTTCTTGCGCTGCCAGCGTGCCCGGCCGGCGACCGTGGACTCGGTAATGTGACTCTTCTTGTCATCAGGCTGAGGTGTCCAGGCCCTGGGAGCCCTCATTAAACCCAGTGTCTTTGCGAGATCATTGCGCGCCCGTGGCCTATTTCTGTGAGACAGCAGCGTCAGGTTCAGTTAAGTCACATGGCGGACCACACTTAAAAAAACATGCGCAGGGCAGTAGCAGTTCATTGGAAGTTGTGCACCTATTCTGACAGCTAGAATGAGCACGATATGTGTCCCATGCCTACATAGAAACACTCCTATCTACTCTAGTTAGCATCATCTATACTTGTCCTTTTTCTTCATGCTATCTGCTTCATGAATGAGCAGCAGAATGTCAGAGATCAGTGAATAGTGTAGACTAGGGATGTATAGAAAGAGCAAGAAATTTGGAAATGCCAAATGGGGTCTCCTTGACTCTGCAGTCAACACATGCTCCTCAATGAAAGATTCTATCTTGGCGGAGATGCCATCTCTCTCTGCCTGAAAATAGCATCCTTAGGATGTGTTCCCATATTGTGACAAATATGAAGTGTAGCAAGGCGGAGTGGAAGGGTTCGGGCCGCGCTTCTGGACGCTTGCCCATCTGAAGCATAATGGCTTTCTTGCGCTGCCAGCGTGCCCGGCCGGCGACCGTGGACTCGGTAATGTGACTCTTCTTGTCATCAGGCTGAGGTGTCCAGGCCCTGGGAGCCCTCATTAAACCCAGTGTCTTTGCGAGATCATTGCGCGCCCGTGGCCTATTTCTGTGAGACAGCAGCGTCAGGTTCAGTTAAGTCACATGGCGGACCACACTTAAAAAAACATGCGCAGGGCAGTAGCAGTTCATTGGAAGTTGTGCAGCTGCATTCCGTACAGGTTTACTGTTTGTTTTCAAGACGTTCTGAGTCTCATGACACAGCGCATGAGGGATTGCTCAGGGATTGCTGGCCTGAGGCTGACAATACAAAGTGCCCTTTTTGCAGATAAGGAAGGCGATGTCCTTTCACATGTCTGTTTTCTCATTCTGTCAAATGCAGCCTGTCGAGTGCTGCATAATGTAGATCTCTTCCTTTCACAATTCGGTTTAATGCATCAATTTAAATGCTACATTAAGCAGTATCTTCCTGAATATCCTCCAAGTTACTCGTGTCACTTGAACAAGGATGGACAGCTCCTCATGGGTTGGATTCCTGTGTCTCTCAATAACTATACTGACTATGGCCTGTGAGAATCAGGTGATGTGATTTCTGGTCCAAGTAGCACTTGGTAACAATTAGGTAATCACTCCCTGTGGTGGATTCTTGTGTCTCTCAATAGCTGGTGACTAAGACCTGTAGGGATGAGGTCATGTGGTTTCTGATCCAGATAACTCCTTCGAGTAAGCAGTTACTCCCCAGGGGTTCAAGCTGTTTCATGGTCAAAGCTTCTGTTATGCAAGATATGGAGCAGCCATATTGTACATCTACTGCGAGTCTGTACAGAAAGATGGGTTAGCACTGAGCTGCACTGTGATTGGCCCTGAGGCCCCAATCCATTCTGCCACGCTCAAACCCGCCTGCTTGATTTTGCAAGGGGTGTGGCCAAGAAATTAAGGTGGGGGGGAGGCGTGGGTTTACTCCTGGAGCGTCTCTGGAGGTCCTCACCCCCCCGCCTCTCTCCAGTAATCACTGAGCTGGAGTGGCAGAGTCTGCTTGGCTTGAAGACAGCAGAGAGCCCTCAGTCCTCATTCCATATCAGCTCACTACTCAAGTATTCCACACCACCCACGCAGCACAAATCACTGTGCTTTCGAATGGACCAGATTTTGCTTGAAAGAACACAGGCTTTTGCTGGAGTGAGTAATGCCTCATTCTGCTGTGGAGTCAAATTATGAAGAAGTCTAACCCTTGCCCCCTGCGCCAAAAATTTATTTGGTTAATTAGTTAATTTAGTACCACAAATTCTGTTGAACGTGTTTTGGAACAATGACTGTAGAATAACATGAAGTCACATTTTTGTGATTAATCTCAGTGGCTTATATTTCAATTAAAATGATCTAATGTTAATTTGATAATCAGGATTTTTAGAGAGATATTTACTCATTTCACTGCATGATGCTAATAGATGATAAGAATGAATGATAATTAGGAGGACAAACCCACAGTGTATACAGGGACTGGGGGTGGGTTCTGGTACAGTGGAGGGGCGCTGCATCTGGGCGATGTCATCTGTCAGCTGGTGTGGGACTTGGGTGGTTACCGCAGCAACAAGGTAATGTTGACAGTGTCCCCGGGAGACGGGACGTGACGTGCAGCTCAACTGCGGCTGAGACACCTCCGGCTCTCCTGAGCCAAAACAGCACGGCTGTAAATAACCTCCATGTTTGGGGCTCAGGCGTTAGAACGGGACCCATTGAGTCTCTCTGCCTTGTCGAGCGTATCGATTCATCATTCGAGAGTTTCTCATTCAAGGGTATGTTAAAAAAAAAAAAGCACAAGAGGTGATGCACGGTAGTCTCCACAGAGCCTCTGCAGAGAAATGAAAGTGCTGTTTTTATGAACACTCATAAAGGGAACCTCTACCATCACTTTGAAGAATGACCATTTTACATCACAGGCATTTACAGACATTTTGCAGAGAAGCATTTCAAACGCCGCCTTTGAGAGCTTTGGGAGGGGTCGGGGTAGTGGGGGCGTGTCTTCACTCACGCTCCTTTTCAGTTTTCTGTTGGCCGTCCTCTCCACGGTGATGCATAAAATACCCGTCCCTCATGTTCTCTATCTCTGCCAGTCCTCAAAGGCTGGTGTTTGTTCCCCCCATAATGTATCCTTGCAAACCCAATCCCCTCTGGTTTGGCGTTCTCCGCCATCCAATTTAAAGCCACAACATTAGAAACTCACCTATGCAGAGGAAAAATAAGGCTTTTGCTACACCACAGCTCTGAAAAACATAGATGTTCAAGGCTCTCTTTGCTTTCTTTATGTGTAAACGTTCTCAGTGCATTGAGTGTGTATATTTGCTCTCAGTGCATTTGGCATATGTAAATGTTTGCTGTGTGCTGAGTGTAAACTGCTGGAGCCACTGTCATCTGTCCAGAATCCAGACCGTGGGGAAATATGTTGATGAAGAGACGATGCTTGTGTCACTCTGTCTGTTCCAGGGTCCATATGCCCATGATCCTGGTGATGATATCTCTTTATTCACTAACCCTCAGATCTTAAATATAACTTCTAATACCATCACTCTGGGTGGTTTATTTTCTACAAATTAAAAATTTTTCTGTGCTCTGCACTTTATGAAACAACATGACAAATGCTTGTTACGAGCACTAGTTCAAATTCAATTTCACTAATTGATTGACAGGTCCAGATCGAGTCACTTTGATTATGAATGCTATATGCATTATCTTATCATTACATAGAATGCATAATAACTTTGAGCTAGATGGTCTATGCGGAGCTGGTCTTTGATGCTAAGCATTCTGTATAACATGACAGCAGTGGAACATTAACATTATAATCAGTAGTGCATCTATCCTTGTGTAAACTGCAAAAGTGGATAACAAATCTGTTGAAAAGATCGTCCTTATTGAGGATGTTATTCAGACTGCCTGCTGAAGACTTACATATCTGTATCATGTGAAATAATAAACTGTTAATAGTCCAATAAGCCTTCCCTGAAAATAGACCTCTTTGGATGATCATGATTTGTCTGATCTTGGAATACACACGGATTATTGTGTGCTTGGAATTCTGGGAGTTATAAGCCACACTGAGAGTAGCTGTGAAAAGGGGGAGACAAAATTGCTTTTTAATGAACAGCAGTGCAGGCCAAGTCGTCCATCATGTTTACAGACTTCGACGCTGCCTGTCAGTTTTTTGGTCTCTGGTGCATGAAGGACGCACAGTTGTGCTTTTTGCATCTGAGAGCAGAAGCTGCTCTTTTTTAAAAGAGAGAAGTGTAATGGAATTTTTAATTTAAATAGTGTGCTCCCAGAATTTAGCCTCCAGTAAGACAGTAAGATGGCTCTCTTTTGTGAAGAAGCAGTGTGATTAGTCTGGATTTATCTACATGTTCTGACTACATTATGTTCTTGTACCATATTTGTCTGTACCACTTTAAACCAGTTAAGACAGCAAACTGGAGAAGAAGGATGGTTATCTCCTCAGTTGTTGTGTCAGAGTTTAATGAGTGCTAGAAGGGTGATGTGGATCTTGTCATATTTGATCTAAGCGTTTACACACGTCTTGTCCCTCGATTGTCTGAGAAGACTCACAGACAAGTCACCTACTGTGAAGGGCAGGCTCAGGAGCTGTCAACTTGGGACATAAATCACAAAGCATGGAGGTGAGTCATCATGTCCCTGTTGACGCACCTACACAAACACACACACGCATACTAAGGTGCACACACATACATAAGCATTTACAAGCATGCAGAAGCACACACGCACATAGACAAACACACACACCACACTCACACACAAACACGTGTACAGATATGTGCATGACCACCAGAATAAGAGAATATAGGGAAGATTTTTTGGAATTATGATGCATCTTGGCCAATGGCCACAAGATGACAGAGAATGGAATGCAGAATTTAAAATTGACCTCCTTAGTTCTGAGCATTCGGCAGTATTTATTTCGGCAGCTGTTTCCATTTAGTGCCTGTTTCATGTAGGTTTATTTAATATCCATGCTGGATCACATTTGACTTGATACTGTGTCGTTAGATGCCCCTATGACTGCAGTAATGTTAGATGAGACTCTAGTGTCTCGTTTGCTACCCAAAAATCACACTAAGAATCATCTGTGGCCATGAAACATTCATTGAAAAAGATGACAAGGATTCTGCAGCCGAGGTCTTTACTCAAAGAGTAGTCTTTTTTATCGTGCCTTTTTTTAAAAAACTTTTTTTTTGTTTAGGATATCGATTCATATTTACTGTAAGTGGGGCAATAATGAAACTGTGGAACGATTCTGCACTTCCTGGTTCCTGTGGGAGCCTCCTCTGGATTGATTGCTCTCCTCTGATTTGTTGGAGCTATTTCCTACCATATATTTCCTCTCTCTTCTCTGGGTGGACAGCTGCTGCCAGCTTGTCATCTGCTGATGTAAAATTATAAGCTTTTTTATCGCTGAGAAGACTGGGCTTTTGTGCTGCTTGGCAACCCAAACTGTCCTCAGATTCCTAGAGGCCTCCTAAGAAATCAAGACTGATTCGCTTGTGCTTCCATTACACCTCATTTCTGCCTGTATTGCCCAGCTGAAAGACGAAGCTCGAAGCCGTATGGGCATCAGGTGTTCCAAATGGAGTCATTAGCGACGTAAACTCTAGGAGACGAGTCTGCGCAGATGGTGTAAACTCATGTGGTTTCACTGTTCTTCTCAGCTCTGATTGTTCGTGGCACCTTTATTGTCCTCCAGCGGCTGATTCAGAGCAGCGCTGGCATAAGTCAAGAAATTGAATTTTAAGCATATTGTTCTCATTAAAATGTCAAAACTTGGAAAAAAAAAACACCCTCCCGCTCTGCTGACTAGCTGTGGTGTAATCGGCTCAGCTGCAGACAAAGTGCGCCATTTGTTAGGCCTGTCTCCCGGGCTTTCTGTGATCGCTTGCTGTGAAACCAAGCAACCTACCACAAAGCCCAACAACCAGCTAACAAACAAATGGCAATATTAGGGAACCTAACCGATCGGATGCGTCTTGACTGAGGTGCTGGTTGGTTTCGGCTGTGGACACTGTTGTTTGCTGAAAACCAGGGTTTTCACTGTTGTTGATGGAAGCGCGATACAGCCAACCAAACCCTTTTTCTCCATTTCATCTTGTTGTAGAATAACACTTTGTTGCTTTTAAGATGTATTGTGGTATATTATACACTTCATGTTGAGTGCAGCCATGACTCCAGTACATGCTCATAAATTCTCTAACACTTACAACCCTTAGATGCTACATGTAACCCTTTAAGAAATAATATTGAAAAGAAACATTTTTGACCCAAATTCAGTATACCTGCATCACAGGTTAGATTGTTCTTTACCTCTTTGTCTAATATAACAAACTGTTACTTCTTTTTCATGCTTATCCAGTACAACAGATGATAAAAGCTGTTCATAAAATCAACAAAAAGGTGTAAATAGCAAAAATTAACACTTGCTAAAATTAAGTAATCAATGCGTTAGATTTAAATGATAGATTGAATCTAACCCTTTGTTTCTTGTGTCACCAAGGCCTATGCATTTTTTCTTTGTACTCAGAATAAAATTTTATTCTAAGCTTTAATTTAGGTTATCATTGGATTGACCTAAATGGTAGTTAATGCTGGTTGTACATCGCGCAACAACAACAGAATTATAAGAAATGTTGTTTCAAATATTGTGTTTCCATAGTCTCAGCAGCCTTGCATGACGTCACCTTGATGAAAGCACGTGCGTTTCCCATGCATATGAATAATTTATTACCTCCACTATGCAGCATTGTGTCTGCAGCATTAGCCCAACATCCAGTCTCTCTCTCTGCAGCCACTCACTTGCAGTCAGAGCCTGGTGAGTCCCTTGTGATCACTCTGGTGGATACCACCTCACCGCCAACCCTGCATACGCGCGCACACACACGCATGCACGCACGCACACACACACACCCTTAGGGCCAGATAAATCTCTGTCTGTGGGTGGTGTTCTAAAGCACTCTGCATCTTCTGAGGAGAACTGGTAATTGGTATTGTCAACCATCCCCCCCAAACTCCCAACCCCCAATCCCACCCGCCTGGATTGTAAATAAAGTTGTTGATGCAGCGCTCAGCTTCAAAATCTCCAATCAGAGAGCAGAAATGAAAGCACAGTGCGGACTGGCATTGGCACCAGGGAAAATGGCAAAGATCAAAGACAATGAGATGTATCGCAGGTGCAGAGCGGCAGCAGGTGATGCTTTGGAGTGTCTGATCCAATTTGAAGAGGCTCCCCTCCTGCTGGGTTTGAGTGTAGGTTCTATTAAACTGGTCATCAGATGTCCGAACAAATTGTTACCCATCATGCTCAGTGGTGGGCCAGCTGGTGCCAAACAAAACCAAATCCAGATACCCTGCCTGGGTTCTCTGTTAATACTGACCCTGATGGCATCAGTGGCCTGTTACTGCAGCCTGATTGGATCCCCACTAAACCCTATTTATCCAGGAGTGGTCTCCGAGCCAATAAAATTATGGTAAGAAATATGGTATAAGAAAGCATAATGTGTCTTTGCTTATAACGGTTATGTCTTATAATCACTAAAATGAGCCTTATAGTCATGGAGGTTTGCCTGTATCATTATATCCCTGTGTGCCTTAACATGGGATCCCTCTGGAAGGGATGCTCTCTCCTTTTCTTGCTCTTTTACGGTTTCTTTTGACAAGAAGGACATTTCATTCATAGAAGAATGTGTTTTTTCCCAGTCAGCAGAATGCATATGTCTGCATACGGGCTGTTTCCAACAGATGTTAAGTTATTTTGTGTTGGGTGGATGGCTGTGTCGTTTGACCGGGAATAACCTTACACTGCAGGGTTGCTGGGTTGAATGGTTTATAAAAAAAATATCCAAATTGCCAGTTTTCTTTCTTACTGAGGCGAACAGCCATGTATTTGTGAATGAGTTCTCAAGGACATTTTGGGTTTGTTTTCTTATTAGTTCATAAGGTGCATACCTTACATAATTACTTTAGGCTGTGACTTATTAATGTAATAATAGGGATTTTTGAATGGCTCTCAAATGTGTGAATTATATGCTGGGTATATGTGATATGTTACTTTGTGCTGTTTTTCTTTGATATTTGTAATTTTCCAGGTAATTTTTTTTCAGTTGAAGTGAAAGATAGACATACTGTGTTGCTATTTATGGATGGTGTTGTGTGGAACAGTCTGAATTTGAATGTATTACACTTGTTTCTCTGTAACCTTGTATCAAAAACCATATGTCATTATGTGTTGTTTTTCCAGGTGTCAATGCCTGGCTTTTGTGAGTGTGTTGTGTGTAATTATTACAACATATTATACTGTATCAGTAAACAGTATTACTGTATAACTAAATATCTGATATATACGCACATCAGTCCTGATATGAAATATCAGATGGATTATATGGAGGGGTACAGTGGAACAATGAATAGCCTTGTTGCATAAAATCACTGATTGTGTGTTCCTATCACACTTTTTATGTTAGTGTCTAATATTGACACGTGACATAACTCGAAATGTCACATATTGACGTTTCACTGAACCTGTGAAAAAACATCACGTGTTGATGGTTTGGGCTGTGTTACCAGATGGCCCTCTGTGACTGAAGGTTCACTGGAGAGCCTCCGGAAATTTTCCCCATATGATAATATGGCACTTCTCCACAGTCTCCTTCATGTGTGGTTACTCTCATAGTACTAGTGAGGGGCTAATTTGCTCAGTATTGAACTGCCCACATAGATTCAGATGATGCTAACAGCAAAGCAGTCCTCAGATCTGTATGGAAGGCCTGGATGCTTCTTCTTGATCCACCCATAAGCTCTCCCTCTGCGGGAACAAGGTCATGGTTTCAAAGCTATGCTTTTACTGCAGAAGATCCACTACTATCTTCTACAATGAAAACAGACCTTGAGATAGTTCTGTACAGGCTCCATTTACAAGCAAAGCCTAGGTTATTTTAATCCTTGGTATCATTAAGACATTTCTGCCTACATTTTCGGCCTACAAGATACTCTCTATGTGTCTTAAACCTTTTTTAATTTACATCCATCGTCTTTCCTTTTCCTGTTTAGTCTAATTGTATTGCTCTTCAGCCAGTGTAACATATACTTTTTATTTGTACACCATATTTTACATAATTTAATTTTAATGACATCAATTTTGTTGTTGTTACATCTAAAACAGGTAACATTTGCTTTGGATTTTGTTACTCAGCAAAACAGAGTGCTGTTACATTGATCAGAGGCCTTGGAGTTTCTGAATACTTAGCTATGGTGTGTGGGTTTTTGATTTAACTATATAAAATATCTGGAGCGTAGGGGAATATCTGTAGAGTTTCTTTGGTTTAAGATTGTTTTCTCTACATATTGTGAATAGCTTCTGTCCAGTGTAGTTTAATGACCTCCTCTGTCAGGAGAAGATGAGAAAAAGTTCAGGATCCTCGAGGTTGTGAAGTAACCAAGAAGTCTTGTGACATTTGCCGCCTGAATCCAGATACACAGACTAATCCAATCAAATGGGTCACTGAGTAGCTTTACAGGAAGAGCTTACAATGTCCAACACAGTGAAGACCTGCCATAGGGCATGTTATAGCCAATTCTATGTATGTCAGTGGAGCCAGTATATGGAAGACAGCTACCGATACCTCTATGGCGCTTTGATGGTGGGAATGTGCTTGTTCAAAGGCACGATGTTCAGTCTCCTAGATACATGTTCTTAATGCATTCTTACAACCCGGTCTTTCACATTGAAAATAAAGACATAACAGATCAGTGAGGCAGTAAAATGATTCAAGGATGGTCTGCTGTTTAATTTTCCACTGCGACTGTGTGAATTCTGTGCATCTCAATAGGTGTTAAGACTGTCTGTTGTAGGGTATGCATTAACTCATGATCTTAATAAGGGGGTAATCCAGGTAATCTCCTTCCAGACACTCACACTGAGGTATGGGGATTGTTATAACAAATTTGCATTAATCCGCTTGGCTTGATCAGCGCCTGTGAGAGCCGGGACAGGAGACACAGTTAGCAGGGAACAGGTGGCATTCTGAAATGGCTCTACTGTTGTGGGGTCACTGAACCTGCTTGAGAACTGAAGACTGGCTAAATTTCTCTCTCTCTCTCCCTCTTTCCATCTCCATCTGAAGGACTGTCTCATCCTGGAGAAAAACGATGTCCACCACCCAGTCTGCTCCTTCCAGGACGACTTCCAGGAGTTCGAGATGATCGATGACGACGAGGAGGACGACAACGAGGAGGAGGACCCCGACACCCCTCCCTCCCCGTCAGCCTCCCCGCCGCCATCTCCCACATTGGGCACGCTGCACAAGAGCCGGCCCACCACCCTCAACCTCACCGCCGCAGTCTCCCAGGTGACCACACTTGACCCCTCACTCTCCCCCTCTCCCCCACACATCCTGCAGGACATCCCGTCGGTATACCTACGCTCAGAACAGAAGCTGTTAATATATTCATTGCGGCTATTAATTAATCCCTAGCTCATAAACAGGAAATGTCAGACAGCGCTTATCAGCGGGGACTATGATTGACACTGACGCCTCTCTCTCCCCCGCCAGGATTCGCTGAATAACAACAACAGTTTCTCCCCACGGAAAGCCAGTTGGCAGGATTCTCTGCGCAACCCTGCCTCTCACGGTAAGCACTGGAAATGAACACTAAGCTCTTCTCATTGATTGCCCTGTACTTCTACCACACAGCTTAGGTGTCCAGCACTTAAGGATTCAAAAATGGCAGCATTGCTCCTTGTAGTTTTTGTTTCTGGCATTTCTCAATTTATCAAGTATAAAATAATGCAAGCTCTCATGCTTGTGTTTTATTACAGACAACTGGTATACCTATCAAAAAAATCTAGCATGCGACTCAAAGAGAATTGTTTGTGTGTCTTTTCACTTTATCTTCTCTTTAAACATGACTCTCAGAGGATTCAAGACTGATGCATACCTCCACCACATGCATTTCACCATACCTATTTGAAATGCAGTGATTTAGTTTTGTATATTGCCGTGTGGAGAAAATGACCGGACGAAATGAAAAGAAAATTCAAGCTATTCCTGAGCAAATCATATCCATGAAAATATATTACCTTGGGAGCCCAAAGTTTTTTGAGACATTTTTGAGTCTGTTGACAAGGACTGGGTGATACCGGGATGATTGAATCATTGTTTTTATTTTCTTTTTATTCTGTGTTTTATTCTAGGACGCTCGTCCCCGCCCCATTCTTGCCTTGAAGACGGTGACCACGCAAACGGCCAGTGTGCGGCTGCTCCAGCGCCCCAAAGCAAAGGTACTCCCCTGACACAGCCTGGGGACATTGGTCACACACAGTCGCCTCTCAAGCCCCTTCTGTACGACTTTGAGGGCAACAGACGGGAAAACCCAGAATACGGTAAAAAGCTGTCCAGCCCTACCATGGAAGACCACGGCATGACCATACTCTTTTCACCATCATCTCCACTCTAATCCTCATTCAGTGATTGCTGTGCGTCTCCTAATCTGCCTCTTTCCTCCACAGGGTCTTTCGGTCAGCATAAAACGTCCGATGGCTCAGAAGGCGGGGCAGAGCCCAGCGCCGATTCCGCTGGCCCAGGAGCGGTTGTCCCAGCTTCAGAGGAAGCGTCACAGTGCTCGGACACTGAAGTCGACCGTGACCTGCACAGCGACTCCGCCAAGCGATGCAAGTCCAGACAGGCTAACGACACGTACACGGTCACCACCGAGTCCGTCGCCGACCCCGAGCTGGAGAACGACGTCACCTTCGACGGCACCAGCAATTGTCTCTCCACGGCGCCGGTGGGAGGGGATGCTGCCACCCCTCTGTCGGACGAAGAGTTTGACAAGGTGTTTGACATCATGTGCAAAGAAAGTGACGGAGACGCTGAGGCGTTGTCCTACGTTGAGTTCCCCCCGATCGAGCCTTGTGAGGCTGCCTCTTTCTCCAGTTACGCGTCGTCCTCCAGCCGATCTGAAGCAGACGGTGCCCGTGGTGACAGTCATTTGGGAGCCCAGGGCCGCCCGTCCGCTGCCTCTAACGACACAAACTCGCCGTCCTCCGACCCGGGCATCGCCGACATGAAAGGCTGCAAGCGATACACGGAGTCTGACATCAACAGCGATGACCTCAGTTCCCCGGGGTCAGACTCAGACATCGAGGGGGAGCTGGAGGCCGCCTTCGCCTGCGGAGGCCCGCTGGTCAGCCACATGATCTCGTCCATATCGGAGACGGAGCTGGACCTCACCAGCGACGACAGTAGCAGCGGCCGTTCCTCACACCTCACCAACTCCATCGAGGAGGCCAGCTCCCCGACCTCTGACCAGGAGGCGGAGCTGGAGCTGGAGCAGGACAGTGGCATAGTCGCCGTCAAGGCCTCCCTGCTCCTCGGCCAGCCCGAACCTGTCAAAGATGATGCCTCGCCGACGGCCCTGTCAGAGCCAGAGGTCCAGGCAGAGCCCCTTGATGACGGACAGGCGCTGGCAAGTCTGCAGAGTGTCGATGACATGGCATACGAACACGAACATGCCGCCGACCCTGATGAAACGCTTCCACCAGCTGAACTCTGCGAAGACGGGCTCTCCAGGTCGCTGGTTCTGAAGATCGAGCCGGACCACAGCCTGGAGAGCTTCAAGAGGTCCTTCTACCTGCCCGTAGGCCCGAAGCTCATGCCCGCTGTGGACGACAGTGAGGATGACTCAGAGTCCGAGTCAGAAGACGATTTGAGTGAGAACTCAGACTCTCCCTGGCTGCTCAGCAATCTTGTCAACAAGATGATCTCTGAGGGCTCCTACCCCATCAGCTGCCCAGAGGAGTGCTTCAAACGGACCGCCTCCATTGCCGACACCATCTCTCCATCCTCAGACCTGGAGACGGACACTTTTAATGAAGACAGCCAGCCAAAGGATTACACATCACAGGATGTCCCCCAGGCAGAGAGCTTTGAGGAAACCAGTAAAGACCCTGGTGTAAGAACAGGGGCTGATTGCAAAGAGACGTCTGCAGCCAAAGACAGGAAGATGAGTTCTGAGTGTGAAGGAGATTCTGTTGAGATCAGCCAGAGACCGAGTCTATGTCTGTACCTAAGCAACCCCACCAACGACACAATTGCCCCTGTCTTCATGGATCAGTACAACAGCAGGACAGCGAGCCAAGAGCCGCACGTGCAAGACTCGGATCAAGCCCACATCAAAGACTCCAAAAACCTGAGGCTGGACGAGGTGGAGCCCAACAATGACCTGACCATGGAAACCAAGGGGCTCGAGTCCCCAAGTCTCAGCGAGAGCGTGGCGAGCGACAAAGACGACGGTCATCAAGAAAAGAGGGACGCCAGCGCGATGGACCGTATCACGGAGCTTAAGAACAGCCTCACCCTGGACATCCCCACTGCCCAGACCAACCGCTGCTTCAGCCTGACCTACTCCACTGAGAACGAGGAGGACTCCCTCTACCGCTTCGGTGAGGACTACCTGGACAGCTGCCCGCCCGTGGACGAGAGCGTGGGGGAGCTGCCGGCCACTGACGCCCTGAGGGCCCGGCAGCTGGACGAGTCGCTGGCCTACGACTCGGTCAAGTACACACTGGTGGTGGACGAGAACACCACGCTGGAGCTGGTCAGCCTGAAGCGCTGCACGTCCGTGCTGAGCGAGGAGAGCGAGATCTCCACGCTCTGCGACGATGCGCCCCTGGAGCTGGACGACGAGTTTGGGCGGGGCGGGGCGCGGCCGGAGGACGAGCTCCTCAGCTCCTCGGAGGACTCCTCCCCAGAGGCCGACGCCCAGTTCTCCAAGAAGTTCCTCAACGTCTTCGTCAACAGCACCTCCCGCTCCTCCAGTAAGTGCAAATCCAGACGGAATGCGCCTCACCTTTAGGAATGGCCTCCTTTTTTCCCCTCTGTCCTCACCAGATAATGCAACATAATCCATTACATCCTATTAGAATTTGTCAACGCTTTGATCAGGTCATGTTTTGAATTGCAATTACAACCACCCTGGTGGCCATTTTAAACACGTTTTAAGGCGTCTCCTTATGTTGCTCCTTTCCAGAGATAAAGCTGTCCTTATCTGGCAGAAATCCACTGTTTTTAAATTGCATGTCACTTTGACTTGTGGGCTCATTTATATAATATGAATAGGGGCAAAATACATGCTCAGAGAAGATGCTGTTCAATCTAAATCTGGAGGGAACTTTTCATCATGTTCTTCTTCAAATAATGGATTAAAATTCAATTATACTTTGACATTAAATTACGTAGCGGGGGCTGTGAAAATAATGTCCGTGACGTGTTTGGCACAGCGCTGCGTGGATGCTGAGATAGCATCTTTTTACAATGGAAATCATGATCAGGCTTCCGCTGTGATTTAACTGTGAGACTACACCTACGAATAGCCTGCTTAATTGAGATCCGCTTCAAAGATTTTACATGATTTATTATGCATAACGTACGTGCTTTTATCACAGAGGGCAGGAAGGATTTAAATTGCAGGAGCAACTATTGAAAGAAATGCATATTTAGTATGCAGGACGTTCATTAACTTTGAGTTGAATGCAGCCATGTGAGTGATATTATTCATGCTTAGGGAATGGTTTCAGTTCTCCACAAGCTACAAAAAAGCCTAATATGAAAAAAGGCAAGCTCTTTGATTTTTTGTCAGATTAAATCAAACCATTGACCCAATTAAGCAGTGGCAAGCAAATCCATTTTCTAAACCATCATGCTAATAACATTTTTGTGTGAACATTTTGCCCTTTCAGTTGCAAAGCTGCCAATAGCATGGTCAAGATTTGCAATGTATTGTCACCAAATGCGAGGTTTTGTTATTGGAAGCTACTTTAAAAGCTCATAGGACTCTCTAAAAATTTTTACCTGAAGAAGTAGTTTGGGCAATTAAATATCATTTTACATGTGATTTTAATGTCCTATTTCTTAACCTGAAAGTAAGTGTCATACAATGAATCAAATGGAAAGGGTATAATGGAACCTGCTGACTGCGTGGCACTTTCAAGGCAAACATCAGAATGTCTCACAAAACACAACCAAACACGCACACAGAGCAAACCCAGGTGGCTTTATAATGGTGTGTTTTACTTGTAGCGTAATGCTAGGAGCATTTATGAACCTGTTTTACTTCACATTTACTGTGTGCTGATGTGGTCCTGCGTCCGCCTCTGTGGGGTGTAACAGCAGTTTTGTTTGTTGAACAGGCACAGAGTCGTTTGGCCTCTTCTCCTGCACGATCAACGGTGAGGAGAGAGAACAGACACATAGAGCCGTGTTCAGGTGAGCTTTTCCACAGGTCACGCCTTAGAATGTTTCTGCCATTCATCTATTACCCTATACAAAAATTATATGTAGAAAGCATATTTTTATCTCAGTCATTATATTTAAAATACGTAGGTTATTACTGTTTTGGTATATAGCAATATATTTCTGATTTGTATTGTAAATTTTAATTGTATTTGCAATATATTCTAGGGCTGAACAACGTACTTCTCAGTATATTATGGTATATTTCTTTTCTGAATGGGACCTTTTTCGCAATGCAATTAATGCGGTGATTTCACTCTGAGGGTCCATCCTGTGAGACAGAGTCCACATTAACAGGGCCTGGCGACAGCGGCCGAACGGTTTGACAGGAGAGATTAGTGTGAGACAAGGCTGAGACAGGCGTATGTTAAACAGAGCTTCCCACAAAACACAAAGCATTTGAAAATAAAACGTCTTGAATATTAAGTGGAAGGCAGTCAGCAATAATGGCAGGTAATTATGAAACTGACCCGGGGCTATTTTTTCATGCACAAAGTAAGAAATGCTAAGTGCTGAGCAGCATCATTTGCATACTTTTACCTTTTTTTGGTTTGCATTCATTTTGTGTCATTTACACGTTGTCTTCAACTACCACTTTACATACCACTTTAATTAACGTTTCCCTGAATTTGTAATGGAAATGTGCAACATGTACAAATGTATAATGCCTCCTTCATGGATAACCAATTACACAGTTACCCATTTAGAGAGGGCAATGATTTGTGAAAAATACCTGATGTTGTGTTTTTTAAAAGGAATGTAATAGAAAAGTAGAAATTATCTGGGATAAGGGCCTCCACAATAGCAAAAATGTCTTTGCTACTGAAGACAGTTTGAATTAATTTTCATGGCTTTACAGGGGTATATGCATTGGTATGGCTGAGTGGTTACTCACTCTGCCCTATTTGCATTAAGAATGGTTTTAATTGCGGACTGGCAAGGGAATGGTTTTGCGATGGCATGGCAGTTAATTAACGGGCTGCGGTGCCTTCAAGCAAATGCATTAGGATATTCCTCGTCGCGCTTCGCCACGGAACTGTGCTGCTCTTTGAAGCTAGCCCAATCACTTTAGCCACGCCTGTCTCAGCTTTGTGTGGGCTTTACATTCTCAACCAGGAACCCGAAATGCAGGCCAGTATTCAAACCTGTGGCATGGATTGAACAAAACAATTTGCACGCAAAAATCAGATTGCACTGTAGGTTGAGAGGTTATTGGTTACAGAGTTATTGGTTAAAATTAAACATGGGTATTGTTTTGCCATGTGGATTTCTTTGCTCAGATTCTGTTAAGTTCATGGACGTGTCTACAGAAATGCCCTGTGGTTAGGACTATATCAGCCATACATCACTTTCACTATATGAAACACTGTAGACAGATTGTCTTTGCTCATCTTGTACAAAGATGCTCCTGGCAGTATGCAAGTATTCCCAAAGCCATCTCACAGGCTAACATAACCCCTAAACAGACATGCATTACTCTGACTGAAGGAACGAAGATGGTCGGTTCAGAAAGAGGCAGCGGGCTGAATTTGAAAGATGAGAAGATGTTAGTTTAGTCACCCCCAGCGTTTAAGCCTCACCCCACACCTACCACTAAACCTCTGTCAGAAAGACAAGAACTCTCAAGAGCCAGATGACTGAAACTAAAAATCATCAGTGGACATTATGACTGAAACTAAAAATCATCAGTGGACATTATTTATGGAGTCAGTGTGGAGAACAATTTGCTTGCTCACAAGCATCAGTTTACAGTAAATGCTGTGCAGGTCTGCTAATCATTGTATATTGGTGATGCGGTAATGTAATTATTTGTTTAAACTATCAGCAATATGAAAAGCAATTGATCTGCGCTGTGCTTGCTTCCGAAGTGATGAACAAGCAGAACAAGCCAAGAGAGAGGAGTGGGGAGACAGGAGAGCAGAGCCAATCACATTGCAGGCATCGGAATTCTGTCTGTATGTCAACATTCATTCACTGGAATGGACTTTCAAGCTGGAGAGATATATGCACATTCCAGGAAGAACAGAAGACACGCTCTCACTTACACATTGCAATTTTGCGATCACAAATGTATTCATAATCCCCATACTACTTTGACCAATGTGATGGCATCATTGGCATATATTACAGAATTATGCACTCCACTTTGGTGGTCAAAAAGGCTTGAGGTACTAACACTGTCTTAACAAATGTAAATATGCCATCACTCGGTTTGTCCTTTTTGTCATATCTTTTGAGTTTTTGCATCCCGTTTTGGGAACCCCTTCAAAATATCCATTTGAAAAGTCTCCTTGAAGAGCATGGTGGTCCCTAGTGGCTGAGATGGGTGTGGCATAATTTCAGTCTTGAAGTGACTGCGGGACAGGCGCGGCGACCGGGTAGCGCATGAACAATGCATGAGCTCAGGAGCTCACAGGTTCCGCAGCCTCAGCACTGAGCACGCTCAGTCGCACTCCTCTGGGCGGGCGTCAGCGATGAGGACGAGGATTTCAGTGACAGAGAAGAAGCACGCAGTCAAAATCACCTCAGGGGCCTACACAAGGAACCAAAGGGAGCTCTACTGAGCCTTACAGTGGCTTTGCACCGTCTAGCAGAATAACAAGGCAAGGGAGTAACCCTGGCCCAAAGGCTGGAGGCAGACATGTTCTGAATTGGAGCTGTTATGCTAATTGAACAGAATGAAGACTCGGGCGAGTGAGGGGTTTCATACAGCATTTCCCTGACTGTGCAAGACATGTATTTTAAAGCCAATTAGTGAATGCCCATGTTTTAGCCACTAATTATAACTGGCTCAGGGAGCATGTGCTGTGCCTGCCTGGGGACAGGTTGTGGTGTCAGCGCTTCTCTCTCTCTTTAACCACCATGGTGGAATATGCAGGGACTCATGTTGGACATGCCGGAGTTTTTGGCTGGGTGGGGTAGGGTGGATGGGGTAGAGGTGTACCTCTGATGTCCTGGGTGAGCTGCATGTCCAAAATGTTGAGCTTGGCCGTCCCTTGAAATCTGTGAAATCCACGACATCTTCGGGGCATCTCTAGGGCTGGAGCCAGTGGCAGCAGAATGTCCTTTCCCACTGTGATTGGCTTGATGTATTTAATTAGATAGGTGGGTGATGTGCTGACCAAACTGGAAAACTGTAATTTTGAGGGACACAGTTCATTAGAACTGGATGTTAAGCCATCCTTAATTTACCTTTTTACAGATCTGAATAATTCAGGCATAATTGTAAACTCAGTAAAAGCTACATTTATATTCATCCCTCTTGTGCTTTGTTTGTATGTCAGTATACTGGAAGGATTTGGTTGTGTTTTACCCTCCGGGGCCACCGTTTTAATTGCAGTATTCCGATGTGGGTCTGGTGATGCAGAGCGTTGCCACGGAGACACCGAGGCAGCAGGTGTTACGGCGACAGTGTGGTTTTCCGGTGCAGACAGGGTAGGGACTGCTGGTGAGATGATAGAAACTCACCACCTGCCCCCCCGTTATCGGCACATAATTAATGCCGGTCGCCCACCCCTCCCTCACCCACACGCCTCCCGGTGGGCGTGCACTGTAATAAGAGATCTCGTTAGCCGGAGACTCAGTTGCTCCTCCAGGCGAGGGTTTTATCAGCTCTGTCTGTTGTCGGGATGAGGAGAGGGGGGTGGAGGGAGGGGCTTCCTCCAGCTGCGGGTTACCTGCTCTCTGAGGAAGCAGACCAGCTGGAGGCCCTGTAACGAGCTGGCGCACGTCTGTCTGCCCTATTGTTTTACAGGGCGCTCCACATGCCATCTGCAATTACGCCATACGCCCCAATCCCCCCTCCGATCCCCCCTCCGATTTCCCCGCAACTCTCGAAAACAAAGCACAAAGAACTGATTCCCTAAATAATTAGCTGGTGAACAAAGGCATTTGGAATTATCTGCTGGTGGTCATGCTGTGGTTTGGCCAAAAAAGTGTTTGCCCACATCAGTTGGAAGTTGGGAAAGAAAACATTGTGTATGGAAGTCCTGTGTTTTGTTGGTCTGTTTTTACAAGCAAGTGCTTGTGGGAGACAGGTCTGTGGCTGAGGCTCGGTACCATGTGTCTTATTGGGAAACAATGATACAGAAGAGTGACTGTCGAGGTGGATCTTGCGTTCTCTATGGATGACCTGCCTGTCAATCAATGAACAACTTGCTGTCAACTTTGTGATTACAAATAATGATCCCTGATCACTGCATCACAGCACCCTTCACAGTGTAGCAGGCTCAAACACGCCCTTAGTCCTAATTGTTTGTTTCTATGTGAGAAATGCAGTTAAAATGTTGCGATTGGCTTGATTACAGAGGTGCTTGCTTGAGCGTGTGTCGAACCACTGGTCAATTTCAGGTTCATCCCGCGGCATGCTGACGAGCTGGAGCTGGATGTGGACGACCCCCTGTTCGTGGAGGAGGAGGAGGACGACTACTGGTACCGAGGCTACAACATGCGCACGGGAGAGAGGGGCATCTTCCCCGCCTACTACGCCCATGAAGTCGTGGGGCAAGTCAAGGAGCTCGCGGGTAAGATGGCCACACCTGTCCATTCACTGTCACAACTGCTGTGGTGAGTAGGAGCCAACCAGCCTTTATGTGGTCTTTCAGGGTTAGCCAGAATCTGGGCATCAATGAAATATCGGCTTTGTCTTATAAATGGTATTAGGGATGATATTAGTGTATATGTTTAGTAAGAAGAAGATGATTGATCTTCTATTAATGCGTATATTTATAACAAGAGTCCATGACATAATCAATAACTGCATGAATTTCAAAAGCTGTCAGTAGAAGTGAGGATGGCTGTATTCATGGCTGTAGATTATTGTAGATTGTGGATTATGGAATAAATAGTGCCTACTGTTGAAATGTGGTAAAATGAAGATGTCCTTGACCTTGGTTCTATACTATACTACTATATGTACCGTGTTGAAATGAGGATGATGATGATCCTGCAGGGACAAAGAGGAACCCGGCTTGGATGGAGAGCTTCAGCGTGCAGTTCCTCGGCTCGGTGGAGGTGCCCTATCACCAGGGAAACGGGATCCTGTGTGCCGCCATGCAGAAGGTATGGCCATGCATGTCCCGATTGGACGCACTCAGAATGACCCATCCATCGTTTGTCTGTCCATCTGGCCATAAACACGTCCTACCCCATGCAAAGGTGGACAGGCAGCCCGCTGGGCAGCACATATCCTCAGGGCTGTGAATTTAACCAGTCTTCTTCATCACTGTCATGACGCGTCAGATTGCATGATTTATGTGCTCCACAGATGGCCCCGATCATGTTATCCCCTGCTCACATGACACATATTACATTAACTTCACAGAAATTCAGAGCGACCCACGATACTTTGATATGATGTGTCAGCCTGACCACAATATCGTTAGATGGGCGTTCTGGAAATCGTAACAGGGTGACATTTATCCAATCCATCTCAGATTGCGATCGCTCGGAAGCAGACGGTCCACCTGCGGCCCCCGGCGCTCTGCGACCTGGAGATCACTCTGCAGGGCGTCAAGCTGGTCATGAGCCTGGACGACGATTACGGGGCCGTGGACGAGGTGAGGGGGAGGCAGGGCCCACGAGCAGGTGGGGCGGTGGGGTCGTGCCTCGTGGGCGGACTTTGATCTTGAGCAGCGGGGCATCTTTGCAGCTGCTGGGGACACCCTCTGTGTCGTGTCCTTGACTGTCATTTATAAGTAATGACAAACGGAGTGGACCGCCAGCCTGATTCATGGCTCCTTTATTCCGTGCACCTTTTGATTAGCTGACAGTGACCTCACCGTCTGGTACTTTTGTTCCAAGCTCTGGCCCCGTCCTTTTCTTGGCGGAGGGCTGAGGCTGAGTTTTTTTTTTTTTTTTTTTTTTGAGAAAATTGGAGGGTAACCTTGGGGCCCGCTCCGGTGTGTTAAGAGTTTCTCTCTTTGTTCAGTTTGACAGGTGTAGCCACTTCTTCCAGATGAAGAACATCTCCTTCTGCGGCTGCCACCCCAAGAACAACTGGTAATGTCCATCACACAGAACAATAAGGCTGTACATTACAGGAGCCTCCTTGCAGTGACCATTTCAAAACATTATTTATTATTTGAGTTTGATCTTGAAACATACTGGCATTATTGCTGTCGTTGTTGCTTTAATTTCATGTTATGATTATTTCAGAATTATATGGTTCTCAGAATAAAATAGTACAGAACACATCATAGTATTTGGAGCTCTTTGTTTGTTATTTGCTGTTTAATCCTGTGAAGTTTTGGACAAATCCTCACCACAAGGTGGAAATAGTCGTTTTCTCTGATAGTGGTTACTTGCTTTTGCTGTGTACTGTAGATTAGAATGTTTGTAAAGGATTTAAGCATAGGCAAATGCTTACAAAATGCGTGAGAAGCATGTTTCATGCCAGTAAAATGAAATGAATGTGGGATCACTGCACAGAATGCAAAAATCCATCTTTATTATTTATGTATTACAAATGTTCCTGGCTTATGTGAACAGCTTTCTTCGGTCCCTAGATTAAATCTGTCCTAGAACACCACCATTATCTCATGAAAAAAAAAACAACTCTAAAAACTGAGGACTTCTCAAACACACAGTCTGTTAGCATTATATTTAATGCCACACTTTTCCTGGTGTCTTGGTTCCAGCTACTTCGGGTTTATCACCAAGCATCCCATGCTGAACCGGTTTGCCTGCCACGTGTTCGTATCCCAGGAGTCCATGCGGCACGTGGCGGAGTGTGTGGGGTAAGCTTACCTTGTCACATTGTTGGTGCTCCCTCTCTTCTCCAGGACATTCAGATTCAAATGGGCGAGACCCATAACGACACCAACCCTGATTCTCGCTTGATTAATTTCAGACTTGAGCATATTGGATTTAAATTATTCAAAGCGCCAGTGTCTCATTTTCTACAGTGATCAAGATGATTCCGTTATAACCAGTCAGTGGGAGAGACCTAATGAGTTTTAGCATTAATAGCACAGAGCAATCCTGTCGCTCTTTCACTCCATTAGCGGCAGCACCATTAGGGGAATGCATAGGCGCTGAACTGGCTGGAATGGTGGCATGAAGTGCAGAAAGATACCCAGCTACAGTGTGGTGTATGCAAATGATTCTGCACAGCTGCACTAGGTCTTTAGATGCTCATGCGTTTTATCAGTCACAGGGTGCGAGACCTCATAGACAAGGATTAGACTAACCTTTTAACCTTTCAGGATGCAGATAATCGCCCCAGCCTACCGAGGGTATCTGTCTCTGCAGCATCCTCTCTGAGCCCCTTGTTTAATTGTGTCTCTGTCCGGATTAGAGGCTCTGAAGGCAATCTGCCATGTTTTGCTGTGTGCCGTTTGTCAGCCAATGGCAAACATGCCCCCCCACTTTGGTTTTATGAATGAGACACTAAATCTCTGAATGATGATGCTGTGGGGTGGGTGGCACTGTGGCCATGTTGCCGCCCATGTTGCAGCCGGATTACCCCCCCACCCCCCCCAAAAAAAAAAAAAAACCCTGCCACTGTTCAGAGAGACCTGGGGCTGTCAGTAATTTACCTTACAATTATCATTTAAAGGGACACATGTGTAACTGGAGTTGTGTAACAGAAGATGGTAAATAAGGATTTGAAAATGAAGAGGAACAAACCAAGCACACAAATAAACAGCTTTCACTGGCCTAGTTTATTAATACTTAATATTTACGTCCAATACAGGGGTTTTATTAATTTGTTTCTTTTCAGGAAAAACAGCTGTACAGGCCAGAATCCCTCATTTACCCTTTCTTTTTCAGACGAGCATTTCAGGAATATTACCAGGAGCACCTGGAGTATGCCTGTCCCACAGAAGACATCTACCTGGAGTAGCGGGGGGAGGCCCCAAAATGACGTCCTCTTCTAATGGTGTGCATTTTTCAGAAGTCCCACCAGGGGGCACTGGGTAGCTGTTCTCGTCTGTAAAACACCTCCAGTCCGAACTGAGATACTCTGGTTTTTTCTTGTTTTTTTTTTTTTTCCTGACCTTGAATCGCTCAGACAGAATGGCCGTTTGTTCTACTTCTTTTCTACAACAAATTAGGAAATGCAAGCCGGCCAAGGAACTGCTCCTTTGAAGATAAACATCTCTGGTTTAATGATAACCTAGATAAATACATAAATAAAATGATTATTTCTGTATAAGTACATCCATGCATGGCTTCAAGGATAATGCACACAGACACACACAAACAGGGGAAAAAAAGCAAAAACAAACAAAAAAATCCCAAATGATCTGTCAGATGTGACAGATTATGGGTTGGGAAAGGGTTTTGTATAAGTACTGCAGCGGATGAACAAAGCACCTACTAAAGGAGGTTACGTCTGTACATATAAATTTGTCAAACAACGTCATACAAATACTTATCTGGTTTGTACTGAAAGTGACATTTGAGCGAAGTAGATTATGAGTGCTGCTGTCTTATATTGATCAAATTACCAGAGGAGTGGAACCGCAGACTGGGATAGCTAGTGCTCTAAATAAAATACATGGATGTAAATATATATATATATAGACAAAGTAGAAATAGAAACTGCTCATAAATATGTAAGTAGTGTCCACGGTGATTATCCCAAGATACTAAAAATGCAGGAGCTGAGCTGGTGATTGTCTCTCAGTCAGCCCAAACATGTGGGGGTTGGCCTCTTAGTCAACCAGAACTCAGAGGCAGGGACTTGATTACTGTTGTCCAACAAAGCCATATGAAGGAGAGACTGTGGAAATTACTGGCAGAAACGTACATCTCGAGAACGTACAATCATTACCATTCCGCTAAAGCACGGCGCTAACACATAGGGATTATTTCAAAGGGTTTGGGTATGGTAGCCTGTCTCGGCGCTGCTGGCTGTGGATGGCGTGGTGGACATGGTGCTGAGTTAAGGCGTGGTCATGGCTCTCAGGATGAAGGGGTGTGGCACTCTCTCACTCTGCGCTCTCCCTGTTCTGTTGAATAGTGTCCCTTCACGTGACTCAGCAGAGCCCCATTTCAGTTTTGATGTTTCCCACTTATTACCCTGAAGAAATGACAACACTTTGGCTCCATATTGAGATGTGCATAGGCTGAATATGGTCCAATGCTTTGAAGTGCAGTCTCAATACTGACTAGGTCAAACGGGTTAAGAAGTGCTCGGTGGAGACCTGCGAGGGTCCAAATGAGCGCTGTGAAAACAATTGAAAATCAGACAGCATACAGTTTAGGGTAACAGGTTATACATATTACAAAGTACTTAATAAGGTATGTATTGCGCTAATGGCTCTGTGACTGCCCTGCGATTGCAGTCTGCTATGAGGTCTAAAGAGTATAGAGGTTTTCCTTCTATTTTCTGTTGTGCAGTAGAGGAGAACGCTTCAACCCTGGTATAGCTTTTGAGTCTAGAATATGGTCTCCCATGTAGAAATGACAATGATGTCCGAGAGCATTGTTTTTGAGAATCACCACAGTAAGCATCTTTGCTCACTTTGCTGCCCCTCCTCTGTCCCCACTGCCCAGCACAGTTATGGTCCTGTCTGCTGATGCCTAATGAGGTCATATGATAGCCAGGTGTATTCTGGGATATTAGTTATTCATAGGCAATTCCTCTTGTATACAGGGAGGGTACTGAAAATGAAGGAGATAAGACCCGATGAGCCTACGTTGCCGATAACTGTTTGACATGTCAGAACGTGAAGGAAACATTGATCAGTTCTTTCAGCCAACTACAAAATCAAATCATGTAAGCTGTAAGCCATGGTAACCTATCTGACTGTTTAACACTCTTTTTTGCTGTAACAAAGTTCTCCCTCTGGTAGATTAGATTGGTCTGTCTCTAAGTGGACACCCTGAGGTGCTTTGATTGTTCACAATAAAAACTGAACAGAAAGAGTGGCCATTCTCAATAGTTATCAGGTTGCATCACTATCAAAAGTAGAGTTCATTCACCAGTCATTGTCAGTGGATTACCTCCCACCGGCTCTGTCATAAAATATGGATGTTGGCAACAAATAAACCGAAAACAAAGCAAGTCCCTTGAGGAAGACATGTTGTTTTTCAGCGTACTGTAAATCTCATTTTAACTCATAACATAAAATACCGTACGGGACCTTATATACAGCAAACGATAAAACAATAGTACGTCGAAGAAATACCATTACCATTATTGGAATAAGCTATACACTGGAGTCTCTGTTTTGTGATGTCAATGTTAATATTTGAGGATAAAACCGTAATAGGATTTTTACAGTTCACACGTAGTGTTGAGAGAAAAGCCCGGGAATGTTCCTAAGACTGAGATTGATGATTCCATGGCAACATGGCAATATTGCGAGAGCTGCAGTGTCACAAAAAAGAGCTTGCTGCAGGAACGGATTACAAAGTCTCATCTCCCCCAGCTTCTGTCTTATCACTTTACCCGGCCGTTTGCTGCTCACAAATTAATCTGGAATAGAATCGATAAAGCCCTACTTTGGAGGCATTTTGTGTGATCAGCAGGTAGCAGTCTGGGTATAATGTTGTCAGGAACAGGGGTGCAACAGAAAACTAATAAGAATGGGCTAAAAATTCCCCACGCCTTCCTTTTGTACCACAAGCTGCGATAATTGGCTTTAACTGGTCATGATTACTCGGGGTGAGGGAGTGAAACCTGAGCAAGCTCAACTCTCCTTGCCACCTACATTAGTGCCCTTGGAGTGACCTTGCCCAATCTCAGGGGGAGAGGCTGTGGCCATGTGATGGCTGTTTAAAAAAGAGATAAGATTTCAGGCCGTTAAAACCTGCATGACACACAAACTCAAGCTGTACTATTTGTCTTTGTCTGCCTCTTTGATTTGGTAAGGTCAAATGAGGTGTTCTGCAGCAAGATGGCAAACAGGAAGTTGGTTTGGTAAAGATGTTTCTCATCTTCTTCTCTTCTCTTCCTCTCTTCTTCTCATTGCGCTCTAATCTCAGAAATACATATTTTCCTGAAGCTGTGAATCTGCATGGACGTGCTGGCTCTGATTGTGTCAGGACTGACCTTTACTGACAGCATGTGGTCCCCAGCCCTCAAATTGAGTTAGGTGATTATGGTGCCTTTTTCTTAAAGTCCAACATAATAAAAGGGTACAGGGTGGAAAAACCCAAGTTATGCCAACATGTCTTCTGGAATCTTGGGTTGAGTTCTGTTTTTGGAATTGGAATGATACTTTTTAAGAGTGAACAGGATTTCAGAAGTCTCTTGTAGAGGTAATCTTTTATTTGTGTTTTTCTTTTGCATATTTTTTAAAATGTATGATGTATAGTACTAAATGCAGAAATGATATGAGACAAGAAGACCATAGTATCTTAAGTTTCAGTCAAAGAAATAATTGTCCGAGACCAAATATTGAGTGATGGATGATGATAATGATATGCTGAAAGTGAAATGCTCTGTCTCCATTTGTAACAAGATGCCATGTACTTATATGTACTTATCGAACAACAAACCTAACATCACTGCGCTTTTGAAACCTTGGACATCTACAGGGATCTTGCACTGTGCTGTGAAGCCTTTTTTGAGAAAATGAATGGTTGCTTCTGATGCATAGAATGATCCAATTTTATTTGATCTGAGAATGATTTTCATTTTCCTATGGTGTTTTAAAAGGAAAACTGTATACATTGTACGTGGAGTACAATCACACTAAGCCTAAGCATGGCACAAGAGCTGCATTTAGCATTCACAATATGAATGTTCATGTTATATGACACAGATGGCTGGATGTGACATTTATTTCTATATAACATGTTATAACCTGATAAACCGTGTCATGTATCATGCACAATGTTATATTATGCCATGTTCACTTAGGCTTTATGTAGTTGCACTTAATGAACAATGTGACCAGCGAAATCCTTCCCAGGGCTAATGACGCTGATTAATGATTAATTGCTTACTTACTGTTGCTCAATGTGCCAACAGTTCAATACAAAGTGACAATGTACAGCGCATAGCCCTGCAGCTTCTGCAGTGCCAGTTCCCTGGGTGACCGCATGGCACCAACTACAGAACTAATGACTGCACTTCAGACTGAAGAGTCAGTGACTTAGAAGGGCAATACATGTCAGCATTACCCACCTGTATCACATGTGGATGGAATTTCCATGGTAGCCAGCAGCAGTGAGTGGAAGTTAAATTGTTACAGGTTTATTCTTGGGGTGAGGGGATGTCGTTAGCCGCACATAACTGTATATCCTTGTGGGCTAGATCTTTGTAAATCTAATAGGAAGTCTTAACACTCGCACTGTGTCATTCATGTTAAGTATGTTATTGAAATAAATATGTAAAATAAAAATCAACAACCAATTCTGCAATTGTGTGATAACCACATGGCCCGACTGGAAAGGATTTATTGTAAAGGACTTTTATTTTGATATTTTGTTTTTTTGCTGATTTATGTTTACGCTGTTTTGACTGTCTTGTGTCTATCCTTCACTCTGTGATATGCAAGCCGCGTGAGCACCAACATTTTCTACACGTCCGGTACTTACAGCAAATGTGTCCCTTCCATGTAATATTGCATTTGTTTGGCAAGCGACTTGATTGTAACATTCTCCATGCTACTTTGCCAGCTCCAGTGCAGTAGACATCTATGGTAGAGCTGTGTAGAGGTGGACCATTTAAACCAGGAATTGTACATAGTTAACTTTCATAAGGAATCCTATTGCGTCTTGCCAATACTGTATATCCCGTACAACCATGTATCTCTTGGCTTTGTACTCTTGCGAGCACAAAGGTTTCCAGCATTTTCCAATCCTGAAATGGCTACTTTTAACCTCTTCTCTCCTGGTAGACGCACCAGCTCCCATGGATTCTCTTTGCCTTTGTAATCCATGACGGTGTAGGTTGAACTTCACTGTATGACAAAAAAACACATCAGTATGTGATGAGCTATCTATCTATCTTGTATCTCCAAAATATTGACTTGTAAAAAAAAAGGAAAAAGGGCAAGATTTATTCACACCACCTTGTCATGGATTTGGTCCTACAATATAAATAAAATATATGCTTGATGTCAGTCTGTCTTTCTCTTTGTGCTTATGTCTGCTCAAATGTGTCAGTCTCACTCCTTAATGACTGAGCTAACTCTGTCTCAGCTTCCACATTGCACAAAAGACAATGTGTCTCTACAGAGCTCAGTTATTTCATCAATATTATCCTATTCAACATTGCATGACACCATGATTGGTCTAAAACCAAGTGCTTTGTTTGGTACCAGACTACTGCTCTGTGACATTTTCCTGAGGAAGTGAATGCACAGTTGAATTTAGCTGCCAAACTCTGATCTCTGGACTGAATCCTGTTCTCACAGAAATACAGGTGGAGTGGTGTAAATGCATCCAAGATCCACCCGCCAGGTACGGTTGTCAGGTTTCTGCAAGTGTTTGGTCTAAACCAACTCAGTATCATTTTTCTATACAAATGGTTTGTTTTAATTAGTATGAATTTCAGAATATCCCTGTTTCATCATTTGAAAACACCTTGGCATTATTTACCTGTTGCAAGATGAACATTAGCAAGTGACGGCAACCATTCACTCCTGTATGACAAGTGGTAAATCTGCTATTTCATATTTTTACATCCATATCAGAGTTCACATGCACATGAACTTTTTAATTTATCATTCAGTCCTTACTCATGGCTAAATCCACAGTTGCAGAGAACCATGATCATATTGGGGGACAGCGTTCTGATTAGAAATTTTCAGTCCTGCCACAAACTGAGGTTTTATATCAATTTATTCATTTTTGTGGCTTGTGTTAGCCTGTGTTTTTGTGTCAGGATATGTTCAGTTCAGTAGTACATTTCAAAAACTGCATTGATTAAAACTGAGCTGATTAAGAAGGTCCAGACTGCCTTTTCCCTGTTCCAGTCCAATCCAAGTTACCTCTCAGTTCTGTCTCAAATTGGGCTCCATTCTGTTTCAGATATGTCTCAACTGCACCCTCAGCTCTGCCTCATTTCTGTCTCAGCACTGTTCTAGCTGCAGCTGCAGCAGGTGGGTTTGGGGGTGCATTGTGGGGTGCAGCAGGGCTCCAGTGCGGGGTCAGTCCCCTTCCCCACCTGGGCCTCCCCGAACACCATGCCCCCCTCGAAGTCCGTCTTCACATCCTGGATCAGCTGCAGCACGGCCTTGTACTCCGGGTGATCGGGCGTGGCCAAGTTGTAGTTCTCGGAGGGGTCAGCTTCCAGGTCAAAGAGCAGTGGGGGGTCGTGGCGCTCGAGGTGGGCGGTCTCGTGGCAGTCCTGATCTGGGGTGGTGTCACTGAGAATGGAGCCTGTAAATCATATGGAGTCTGAGTTCCCCTCACCGCTCTCACATACAGAAAATGAAGACAGCTTTCAGATGATATCATACATTTATCACATGAAATGCCGCCCGTCATAGCAGTGAGTCATTTCAGCAGAGTGCTGCTGGTGACTGAGGACTTCCTGAGACAGTTATACATCTCACTAATTCTCATGCCAGGAGCCTTCATCCACAGCTAATTGTGCTCTTTTGAGATGACTTTTGCATCAACTCACTTTGATGTTCTCACTGCCCCCTTGTAAAATGGAATGGTCACACAGCATCACTGATGTAGCGCGGCTGCCATTCGAACGCATCTTGATCCCCATTTGCCGCTGGTGCCTGCTCACAGGCTTAGCTGCTCACCTTGTGTGTAGTAGTGGGCCTTGTACCTCCCGACGCGCACGGCAAACAGGCCGTACTTCTCACTTGGATCTGTGGGGTAGTAAAACATGGCCTCTCTCTTACTCTGAAAGAAAAGCAAAAACAACGCATGTTTCCTGTGTGACATCAGGGAGAAAACCTTTTGGCTAAGGAAAATCATAGATGGAAGAACCTCAGCAGGAAAATAGAGTTGGAAAGTATAAGTCTTCAAGTCAGAAGCAAAACACAGAATCGGAGTAAAGACAGTTTGTTTATCTGTGAACTATGATCAGAAGAACTAATCTTGTCTGGGAGAACCTGCGCTACAGCGTCTGTTAAGAAAGCAGATTTCACTGTCATTTATGTCAATTACATTAAAGGACAATGGCTTCTGACAGGAGCTCTATGGTTAAAGAGAGTGACCACACTTTTACAAATTTTCAGTGTCAGTGCCTAATTAAAGGGATTTAAAGGGATGTTTTTACAGTTTATTACTTTAATGCTGAATTAATGGGTTTTATGATCCCATTAAGCCCCAAAAGTTGGCAGTTGTGTCTAAAAATACTCTACTCCCTTCACAGCAACATAAAAACAAAAATTCATTTGAATACATGTTCTATAATTGTCAGAATCTTCATTCAAATTATACATGCAGCTCTACAGCCATGCCTTGCTGGAGTCAATTTAAAAATACAATTGTAAAAATTGTCGGAGATAGCTCCCCAAAATATGTTTATATGGCTTGACTGTTTACCGGTCCATGGCGGAATAGGATGTCACTCATGTCAAATCCGTCCAGTTGCACTCTGGGTAGTTTTGCCCCTGACAGCCTTGCAATGGTGGGGAGGAGGTCCAGAGTGCTGGTAAGTGCATGTGTGACACCTGGAGGGGAAGACAGCAGAGTACAGAGTACATACCACATATGCACTGTATGAAACACATCCCAAAATAATTGTTGCACTTTTCCAAATGCATTGAAATTGTCTGCAAGGCTCTATTGCTTGTAGCTGTGAGAATGTCTCCTACTGAGAACATAATTTTGTGTTTGCCAGAAAAATGTGTAGACAGCCAGTAAGGTAATTATCAGGGACCAATTAGTCAATTACCGGAACCAGGTGCCTGTTGTTTCATGTGGGTGTGTTAATTAAGCAAAATCATTGCTCAGCTGCAACGCAAAACCACCAGTGTTGCTTCACAGTGGGGGTTTCACAGTCACTTCAACTCCCACAAACCCCATTGTGACATGAAGAACAACGGTTTACCAGACAACCTCTCGCAGGATTATGTTCCTAGAAGGGAAAGAGCTGTTTAGAGATTTAACGCAAGGCTGAAATTCGGACCCCAGCTGGAAGATCACAAGGTAGTTTCTTACCTTGTTATTTCTAATCATATGCACATTGGAAGCTGACAGAGGAAATACAAAGCTTGAGCAGTTTCGTGAAGCTCAACAGGTGTACCTGATTTGATTCTCCCGGGCCAGTACGCGATTGCAGGCACCCTCATACCCCCCTCGTACGTCGTGCCCTTCCCACACTTAAGGGGCCCTGCGTTCCCCCCACGGGACATGCGCATCAATGATGGCCTGGGAGGGGGGAAAAAAACAGGTTCTCAGTCCAAAAAAGAGGCCCGGGCAACTCTAACACTGGCATATACCAAAGAAAAACTTTACTACCCTATTTATATTTTGGTGGGGTGGGGCAAGATTGATGGCAGTCATCTGGATAGAAGGCGTTGCACTAAGTGTTTACTCCACATTAGGTTTGTGTTATTGTGCAAAGATGTTATTGTTAAATGTGTTATTACAGTGGTAGGCCACCCACAGGGTTACCGCATGCTGATTATGCGGATGTGGCCAGCATTGTCCTGTCCATTAATGTACCTGTTCGCTCGGCTGATCACGCAACTGTCATCATCCCCTAATCCTCGCTTTTACACAGTGACCAAACAAGGACGGAGATGGAATTTCATCGGTGGGCTCATGTGTTGACGCTTGTCACCTGAACAAGCAAAGGTCATCAATGCAAACTGCCCTCCAGCTGTCTCCTGCTCGGTTTGAGTTAGCTCAGTAATTACAGAGTGAAATATGCAAATGAAAACTAAAAACCAACAGAAGATAATTGGTTCCAGGCTGTGATGAGAATGCAGAGCACGTGGCGAATACCGAAAGACACAATCAAAGTGTAAAATCCACTGCCTCATATAGCAGGGCTGGGGAGCAAGAAGAGGCTCACTTTGTCCCTGCTGTGGGCTTGCATAGGCTGGTTTCTTTGTCTGTTTGGATTTTAAAATAAATTGTTGGATATTAACCTTTTGTTTTTGGTTCATTTATGAGAGAAGTGGTGGCCAGCTTCTCTACACAGAGCAACAACACGACAGGCTTAAAGACTGAGAACTTTCTACAGTGTAGTGGGGAGGGGTGGTGTTAAAGTAGCAGTAAAAACACAGCTTTTTAGCTCCTCCTGAAATTAAATCAGATAATGGCTGACTTCATTTCCAGACTGAATAATTGATCTTTACAAAATGCTTTGCTGATGGAAAGGAATTAAAGAGCTCTTTCTTCCTTCTTTAAGGGTTATTTAATTATAGTTTCAGAATTGTGGATTATGAGTCCCACTGGAAACAGAAGCTTATAATACTGACTAAGAACTTCTCTTAACAATAATTTATATGCAGGTGCATCAGTTTGTGCTCCAGTGTAGAATTAAATAACCTTTTGATAAGAATCTCAGGTCAGCAATTCACTAGGTAGCTAAATACTTTTTTTGTCAACACTCAGACACAAACACACCTGCCACTACAACAGACAGGAAGTTGAGTCACAGTCATGCTGTGTGTTGTAGGGGTGAGCTTGTTTTGAACCACCTGTAGGCACTGGGCACACGCACCCGTTGTCCGAGGTGAAGAACACAAAGGTGTTGTTGTGCACCCCGCTGTCCATCAGGGCCTGAATGATGTTCCCCACTGTGCCATCAAACTCCATCAGGGAGTCACCAAACGCCCCCCTGCGGGACTTCCCCGTCGTCCCCTTCCCTGCAAACTGGGGATGGTGGGTGTGCTGTGGACACAGAGGTCACTCAAAGGTCAGAGATGACCTTCACCATACTGTACCATGCTGTATTATGTTGGCGTAAAATTGTGGGACATCGTTTCCATTATTCTGAACTACGTTAACGTTTGCCAGTCATTCAGAACATGTAGTTGCACAACACAGTAACTGCTAGTGTACTGAATGGATTTACTAATAAATCTCTTAACACGGCCTCAAAAGTAAGTCAATTTCGCAGTAAAAATGGAGGTTCCTTATGTAAACTAGAAACCTTATTTTATACATGTTCCGTAGCAGATTTGATGAACTCAGGGACAGCTGCGGTGGTGAACCCTGGTCAATGCTGACTGATTTTGTACATCACTCACATGTGATGGGTAGTATAGGAAGAAGGGCTGCTTTCTCATGGTGTTTGTCATGATGAACTGGGTGGCAAAGTCGCTGTAAGACTTCTCCACATCTGGTAAGCTAACAGGCTGCTGCTTGATTGTGTCATTGGCAAACAGAGGAATTGTCACCAAGCCCTGGTCACACGTCCCAAAACACTTGACATCAGGAGGAAAGCAGGTCAGGTTTTGACAAGGACCCTACAGACAGAGAATGAGAGACATTATTTTGTCACTTGTATCAAATGAAAAGGAAGTCATGTCATGCAAAATGCATACTGCACAGGGAAATAGCTCCCAAAAATGACAAACATTGTTCATTCCTACTGCACCTGGTCATGGGAGTAGGGTATGCCGAGATAGTGATCAAAGCCCTGATTGGTTGGGAGGTACATCCTGTCTGGCCCCACACCAAGGTGCCATTTGCCAATGATGGCTGTAGCGTAGCCCAGAGGTTTCAGGACCTCTGCTATGGTGGTTTCATTCAGAGGGAGCCCTCCCCTGGAGCCTGGATAGAACACACCTGGGTATATTCCAGAGCGGGTCTGGTAGCGTCCAGTCAACAACGCCGCTCTGTGGAAGGGAAATAATATTTTAATTGTAAACACCACGTCCACGGTGTTTCAGTGCCACCAAGTGGACAAGAAAGGCATCGTGTAAAGATCGTTACTGATATTTAATTACACCAGGGACGTTCATAAATCTCGATTCAGCTGGTGTTATTATTGAAATTTTACTTTAGCTAATTCTCTAGCTCCATGGTGAAATTATATGCTAAATCGATGTATAATTGTATTTATATACCCGGCAACCTAAATACCTGGATGGACTACACACGGGACTGGAACAATAGAAGTCGGTGAACCGCAGCCCATTGGAGGCAAGCTTGTCCAGGTTGGGAGTTGCTGAACTCGGATGCCCGTAGCAGCCTAAGTCGCCAAATCCCAAGTCATCGGCGAACAGGAGGACGAAATTTGGTAGCTGGGAGTCTAACGTTACACAGTTGTGAGGGAGCAGAGTCGCCAGGACAAAAACAAGTGTACAGTGATATTCCATTGTGGCAATGTTCCGCAAAAGCAAACAAACAAGAGCTCTTAATTTTCAAAGCAGCAAACTAGCAACTTCAGAAAACCGGTAAAATTCATTTCGACTCCCTCCTGTCTAGCATTATTCTCTGTAAACTGTACCGAGTTTATGACCAGCTACCTACTGTATGCCAAAAGAGAAGTGGCTAGATCCCCAGCCGGTTGACACAGGTCTACTTTTTCGTACTTTTCCCCCGAGGATCATCGCTGATAACTATTATAAAATAGTAAAATTCTCGTGACAACATTTGTTTCAGTTCTTCGTAGGCTCAAATCCATTCATATGGTTTGTTTTCACTGTACTCGCTGCACTGAAGCAAAGAACCACAGCAGCCTACATCATATGACAACTGTGCACAGGTCACATGATTCTATTCTGTTACTTTTCGTGGCTGCTGGGAAATGCTGTTCAACGTCGAAGTAATCAAAGCAAAGCAAAGCAAAGTAATCATGCGTGAAATTGACTGTGTTTTATTATGATAAAGTGACATATCAACGAAACGACTGCACTTTCAATAATTTTGATTGTACTAATGGATTCCGATAGTGTAGGCTGCATTGGTGATACGATTTTAATTAACCGATGCGGGTGGCAGGTCACATGGAAAATCACAACGAAGCTGTGATATAGTGTGCTTGGATTTTCCCGACACCTCAGGATGACAAACAAGTAGATTCTTCCTGAAGAGACTTTCTGTCCTTCATTGTTACAGACACAATGTGCCGCCACGCCATGCACATTGACAAATCATCTTTTCCTTCCTTTTGTAACCCCCGCAAGAACATTTAAATATAAGAAAACTGTGGGGACGATTCCCTCCACTATCACCTCTGTTTTTGTGTTAACAAATGACACAGAAGGCATGACTGACACATAACACATCCAAGAATTTTTTCATACCATGTATCAAAAGAAAAACATTCAATTGTCTTCCTAATTAAAAGAAACATTGAAGAATGAGAAAGGATTGGAGAAAATAATATTTCTAGTCTATACTGTCGTCATACAAGTTGTTTATAATGTATGGTGACATCAAGTGGTTTAAAAATACAAACTTAAGATCATTAAAGATCTGTTTGCAATGTTTTTTTTTTTTTTTTTTTACCTGACAGCTCAAGTTGCCATCTGTGCATTTTCCCTTTGACACGATGCGCTTGAGGACTGACCGCTGCGTACACGCAGTGAAGTAATTGTGTTGGTGACGCATTTTAAATCCTCCATTGTGCCCGTACTGCAGTGTCATCCCTATCGCCCTCCCAAAATGGCTTTAGGTCAATTAAAAAAAGGACAAATGATTAGTCTGCAGAGGCGGTGGAGAATGAGTCAGCTGCTCCAGAGGAGACAGAGCTGATTTCGCCTGTCCTTCAGATACAGATGGTGTGTTGCATTTGAAATAGGGGGGACTGGACTTACTGTTTCATCTTGGACACACCTTAGGGGCCTGTTGGTTCCTTTAGAAACAATCAGTTTACATATTGCTGATTACTTTTACAAAGGTTGGTAAATTTGCAGTAGGCTTTACACTTTGTATGAAAAAGCTTCATTTTTTGTCAGGAAAGAGAGAAAAATGTGTTGATTAAAAAAAGGGCCATTGGACTTCAGCAGAAAATTAGGATCATCATCACCAGCACCACTGCTGAATGTTGTGACTGTTCACAGCAATATGTAACTGCCTTATGAAGACCATTTGGCTTCAGCTTGGATGACATTTGTCAATTACTTGACATTGGTCTGTTCCTGCTCCATTTTACCAATGCCTTTGTCTAAATTTGGTCTGTTGCACCTGATCTTTATCCACCTGATCTTTATCTCCATTTAATCTCATTTCTGTCTCAGCACTGTTCTAGCTGCAGCTGCAGCAGGTGGGTTTGGGGGTGCATTGTGGGGCGCAGCAGGGCTCCAGTGCAGGGTCAGTTCCCTTCCCCACCTGGGCCTCCCCGAACACCATGCCCCCCTCGAAGTCCGTCTTCACATCCTGGATCAGCTGCAGCACGGCCTTGTACTCCGGGTGATCGGGCGTGGCCAGGTTGTAGTTCTCGGAAGGGTCGGTCTCCAGGTCAAAGAGCAGCGGGGTGTCATGGTACTTGAGGTGGGCGGTCTCGTGGCAGTCCTGATCTGGGGTGGTGCTGCTTTTTATAGAACCTTTTAAGAAGAGTTGGCGTGAGTTGACAAGGACAGCCTGTGCCTCACTCACTAAAGTATGACTAAAGTAAGGCTTTAGATGACATTACATGTTTAACAAGACAACAGGGAGGTTGCAACAGTACAGTACAGATTTGAAATGTTTCAGTTATTCTAGAGGCCCTCCACCACAGCTTTACTTTCAGTTTTGGGGAATATTAAATTGAACTTCAACCTAAACTTTAGATTTGAAAAATTCAAAAGGGAGAATAAAATGACTATTGGCATTTTCAAATTTTACATTTTATCCCAATAAGAGCTCACCTGCTGTGAAGTAGTGAGCCTTGAACCTTCCCAGCCGCACAGCAAATGGTCCATGCTTCTCACTGGCACCTGTGGGGTAGTAGAACATAGCTTCCCTCTTGCTCTGAAATAAAGGGGGAATGTAATTGTATTTTCTCAGTGTAATTGTAAATTGACACCATAATCAACATCAGTGAATTACAGTATGTTCATTGCAACTTTGATCATTACTGTTTTTTGTGACTAAGTATCACCCTCCACCATAACTAAATAAAAGCAAGTTACCGGTCCATGTCGGAATAAGATGTCACTCATGTCAAATCCGTCCAGTTGCACTCTGGGTAGTTTTGCCCCTGCCAGCCTTGCAACGGTGGGGAGGAGGTCCAGAGTGCTGGTAAGTGCATGTGTGACACCTGAAGGAGGAATCAATCTCTAATGAGGTGCCTGGTTGGCAGGCAACATAACACAATTAAGTTTGCATGGCCAATCAGAATATTACCTACCTGATACAGCCAGCACCCGATATAAGTACTTTACTTTCTGGTAATGCACACATCCAAATCACTGAACATAACATTGAACATACTGTATTTCATATGTGCATGTTCAGTGAAAATTGTAAACTTTCACTTCAGACAATGGGCGTTGGTACTGTTGAAGTTGCTTGTTGCTGCTTGTTAGCTGTGTTGGTCTCTGTGAAGGAGAGCCTTCACCACCTCTTCCTTGGACTAAATGCTAATTGTAAATTGTCAATTGTGTGTAAATCATTTGTAATTATGTGCACGTGTTGGCAATTTGTTTGGGGAGCCAGCCTATTGAGTAATGAGTCACACCTGATTAGTTGAAAGGTGATTAAATGCAGGTGTGGCTGGGGAGCAGGGGAGAATCACTTTGTCCCTGCTGTAGGCTTGCATAGGCTGGTTTCTTTGTCTGTTTGGCTTTTAAAATAAATGGCTGGTTTTTAACCTTTTGTTTTTGGCACATTTATGAAAAAAGTGGAGGCCAGCTTCTCTACAGTCTCCCACTGACTTGCGTACCTGCTTGGATTCTCCCGGGCCAGTATGCGATGGCAGGCTCCCTCATACCTCCCTCGTAGGTGGTGTCTTTTCCACACTTGAGCAAGCCCGCATTTCCTCCACGAGACATGCGCAGGAGCTCTGGCCTGGAGGAGGAGTGAAGCACAGAAGGACTCGGCTGAGTGAGTGAAATGTATGTTCGTTTAAAAAGTCACTGACTTTCTGATCAGGGCTGCTTTGGTTTTGTAATTGTGTTATCTGTAGAGGGGTCATTACATTGAGTGGCTGGTCCTCCATTTAAGTTACCTTTTGGTCAAGCACTATTTCAACGGTTAGTACTGCCCCAGACAGCTGCATTATATTGCTTTACATACTTGGCTATGTTTAGTTAGAACCAAAAACTCTTTGAAACACCATGATGATTTTCATAAACTTAGTCACCTCTTGTCAATACGTATGAAGGAAGCATGTTGGCATGTAAGTAAATGACTTGAAATTACAGATCACCCACCCATTGTCTGCAGTGAAGAACACAAATGTATTGTTGTGAACACCACTGTCAACCAGGGCCTGAATGATGTCCCCTACAGTACTGTCAAACTCCATCAGGGAGTCCCCAAATGGCCCCCTGTGGGACTTCCCTGTTGTCACCTTCCCTGCAAACTGGGGGTAGTGGGTATGCTGTGGAAACAGATCACTCAAAGGTCAGAGGTCATGTTCTGAGGACTTTCCTGACAGAGTGTCTGCTTGCCTTTTGGTCTTCATTTATTCTGTAACCATATCCCTTTGCTTTGTAATTCAAGTTGTTGTGCTTTGAACAAAGAGGAAGAATTATCTCGTTCCAGAAAACCTAGTTTTTCTCCACAAGGTACTTATCCACCTCTTGTCTTGACTTGGGGTGAGGTCACCATCCATAGTGTACTTTTATACACAGAGCTGTGCTCTCTGCTGCACTTAACGCTGTTCTGTGAACATGGGGGTACACTTGTGCTAGGGAGTGCCAAAACAGCCTGGACTCACATGTGATGGGTAGTAGAGGAAGAAGGGCTGCTTTCTCCTGGCATTTGTCATGATAAACTGGGTGGCAAAGTCGCTGTAAGACTTCTCCAGATCTGGGAAGCTAACAGGCTGCTGCTTGATGGTGTCATTGGCAAACAGGGGGACTGTCACAACACCCTGGTCACACGTCCCAAAACACTTAATGTCAGGAGGAAAGCAGGTCAGGTTTTGACAAGGACCCTACAGATAGAGAATGGCATAGAGAGCATTTTTTTAATTGATTTATGTTGATAAAGTGCTAATTTATGAATACATACACAAAAAAACTACTCTTTTAGATTTTGCAACACCTGCGATCTGTACAGCTGCAAAATATATATGGTAGGTGAACACAAAATTCTGCTAAATTTCATACAGTCAAAAGCACTGAACAGTATTACTGTACTGGATGGACTGAATGATCTAGCTTATAAAAGGCATTGAAACCATTGTGATCCTCTCAGTGCATGTTGACACAGCTAGCAGGACAGAATTTTTAATGCATTTCCTGTGCATTCCTAATGCATTTTTGAAGGCACTTTCATACCCTGGTATAGATAACACCTTGAAATACAGCAGATAACACTTAAACACTCATGAGAAAACACTTGAACATACTTTGAACCTCAAAAGATGGTGACCTGTAGCTTTTACCCTCAGTCCTCAATACAGTAAGAAAATGGCTCAGCAGTTCTGATTTACCTGGTCATGGGAGTAGGGTATGCCGAGATAGTGATCAAAGCCCTGATTGGTTGGGAGGTACATCCTGTCTGGCCCCACACCAAGGTGCCATTTGCCAATGATGGCGGTAGCGTAGCCCAGAGGATTCAGGACCTCTGCTATGGTGGTTTCATTCAGAGGGAGCCCTCCCCTGGAGCCCGGATAGAACACACCCGGGTATATTCCGGAGCGGGTCTGGTATCGTCCCGTCAACAATGCTGCCCTGTAAAGCAGATACTAGAACGTACATCACCACAACCGAGTATTTTTTTTTTTCTAGCATAAAAAATGATACTGCTAATGTACTACACAAAAATAAAAAATTCTTACATATATTAACAGAACGTTGAACAAACACGCACACTTATCTGGGTTATCTTGAATTTGCCTTATTCTGGGCTTTTTATTCTTGGCAGAAAAATTCACGAGTAAAAGGAAGACATCAACTAATGACCTTTCGCCAATATACTGTAGTAGAGAAATGAGTTTCGAAGTCAAATTTATAATTCAGTTGTCAGACAATGGCAGTTTAAACAAGGACGTCACACCAATGTCCCGCACTACTGTAGTGGCAGTTTTGAAAGATAAATATGTACCTGGAAGGACTACATGCGGGACTGGTGCTGTAGAAGTCAGTAAAACGCAGCCCTTTGACTGCTATTTTATCCAAGTTAGGAGTTAACGAACTCGGATGCCCGTAACAGCCCAGATCTCCCAAGCCCAAATCATCCGCGAAGAGGATAATGACATTTGGTGGTTGGAAAGCAAAGGAGCTCCGAAGCAAGAAACTCGCCAGGAGGACAATAAAAGTGGGAAAGTATTCCATCCCTGAGTGTTGGACAGGTAATCCTTGTCTTGTGGATTTCGCGAAGGGATTGAAGTCAGATCCCTGCTGTACGGAATTTAATTCTGGTTTACGACGGTGGTTTATACTCAATGTCCGTAGTGTGATCGCAACAGTATAAAGGACGGAACTGGAAGCGAAGGAACTGACAGCACGGAAAACCAACGGTCTAAAAATGCCTTTTGCAGTGTTCTACGATCTGAGTATGGAGGAGATTCCCCTCCGACGACATATTAATTGTGTGAAAAATAAGTGTATTGTATTGGGTCGGGACGAAACACAGTGGTAGTATAATAAAAGTATTATAGGAAGTACCGTAGAACTTTATCGTGTGACCAATCATAGTGATGTCCGTGACAGTCAACCTCTCATACTGTACTGAGGAAAAGGATCAATGTGGCATTACCTCACGCAGGTATTTGCCTTGTCCCCACGTTAATTTTGCGCAGTAACCTCACCTATAGGAAACCTTTATCTGCAAAACAGCTGTATTTTAACCACGGTACATTAATCATATGACTGATCGTAAAAACGCTCACTTGATATTTTTTCACGTGAAGCCATGCGACCGGGTGTCTGGACTTCTGGGTAATGTAGTTGAATCCCAACACTGTCTAGAACTCGAGTGACGCGTGAAAGGGATTGCTTCACGTTATTAGCTTCGTTTAGTTTCACAATTGCAATTTAAAGAAATGTAATATAATACTTAACATAATAATTAATATAATACACCGTTGATAAAATGGTTCATGATAAAACATACGGATAGTCCTGACGTTAAGTGAATTTCGCGCAGTCTGGTTCATCAAAAGGCACTTCGGATTGTTCTGGTATGAGAAAAGAAGACTCAGAATGTGTTTGGCTGGATGTACTGATCCTTTACAAATTTGCAGTATGAGGGACATTGATTTATTGTAGGGCTATGTGTTTGCGCTTGCTACATCCACCCAAACACTTTTCCTGGAGTACCTATCCGCAAGAGTTTAAGTTCAGGTATTTAAGCCGAAACTATTATCTAAGAAAGGGCATATTCCGTGTCCCTGCTGTCTTAATCAAGGAAAAATAAATCGATGTCGTCCAGGTGATCTCTACACCTGACCAATCTGACCGTTAAGTGAAGCATAAACTGCAGTGTATCTTCACTTCTCAGCCACTGGAGGGCGACAGATCCCTCACAAGCCTTCTATTGTGGTAGATAGTGATTGACTAGACGTTCTGTCGCAGTGGTTTTTGGATTTCAGTGCTCTCTGTGTAATATAAACAAAGTATGGAGGCTCCTCTCCGTCAACATCAGGGGGAGGAGAAGCACACTCATGGTTACACACATATTTTGTACTAAGGTGACCATACACATCTCTAGAATGCAGCTTTCTGCATATTTTGCTTACATTCAAAAAGAACTGAGTGTTGGAAAACATTCTCAAAAGACAATAATTTATTTATTCTTGCACTGATATCTCAACTGATATTGATGTGTGGTAGGAAAAGATTGCAATTACTTGCAATTTTGAATAATAAACTAATTGGTCAACTACACTATTAAAACATGATCTTTTTGCACAGCAGCACCAAGGGTCACCTAACTGAACAGCTTTTTATTGCATCTCGCGGAGACTGAGAGAAGCACGCAAGGTTTGGGGTCATTAATGCCTCACGAATAGGGTTGATAGCCTGGAATGCAGCCTCTCTCTGTCTCTCTCTCTGTCTACATTGCAGTATCCTCTGTCACGCCCTTGTTTGGGTTGAAAGTGATTCAATCTGACAATCTGAAAAGAAATAGATTTCTGATGCTGTTACAGCATAGTCATCGGCTCAGGAGGAGGACGTCGGGACTGACTTCGGAAAGTAAAGGCCGGCCGTTCCCGTAGGTAGTGGGGACAGGGCACTGCGTGTAAATTAGCAACCAGGTCCCAGAGGAAGAGCGAACGGGTCACAAAGACAATGACGTTCCTGATGTGTTCTATCAGATAATGGCTCTGTTGTCATTTTGGATGATAAACACTTATTTCAGTGGAGAGCTGTGAGCTGTGCATGCAGCACTCATTGGCTCACAGCTTGGGGTGGGGGGGGGGGCAAAATATAAAGCTCAGGTAATTCCTCCACACATTCAGGACACTCTACACTAGTTTTAGTTTCTCTTCCTATTGTATAGTGCCTGTGCTGTGAAAATTCATGACCCCTTCAACAATGTCAAAACATTCTCAGCCAGCAATTCTTTCATATAGCTTTCCAACGGAAGTTTGTTTAATTATGTTAATGTTTATTCATTTAGAATTGTTTGGCAGTGTGTAGTGCCCTGGTGGTTGTGCTCTGTGGTCCATGAAAGGTGCTGTATAAAAGCAATCCATTATGGTCAGTTTAAAGCTGATTTTCAACTTGTAAGATTGTGAAGAGACCAGAGGTGAGGCACGGGATTGTGCAATAAAATGACGGACCAAACACAATGCAATACAAAAAAAGGACCGTAGGACTTATTGTGACAGGTACGCACCGTCAGTCCCTCTCAATTACTGGCCAGCTAAACTGGTTCCCAGTGCAGCAAACAAATCCAAGTTAGCAGGCAAGAGCATAGTCAAACACGGACCAGGATCAAACACCAATGTGGTTTCTCATGCAAAATTATTTGGTACACAGATTTGATTGTCGGTGCACTCCAAACACTACTCACTCCCTCCATGCTTTTCCCTCAACGGTACTTCACCCCCATTGAGAGGCTGGGGAGCCTTAAATAAGCAAGGGGAGAGTGCATTGGCGACAGGTGTGTGCGGGCTGGCGCGGTTTCAGCCCGCCAAGGAACTCTTCCACCACCACTCCCCTGGTCCCGTAACAAGGTGTGTAAACCTTCTTGATATGATTAACCAATTTTCCTTTATGCTGCTGTGCTCACTGCTCCAACAGTCCCCACCATGAAGTCAATATGATTGGCATACGGGGGGAGATAACACGGAGAGTACCAAAGCAATGGGAAATGGAGACTCACTGCAGTGGAAATGAGGCTGGTAACAGTGTTATTTTCTAAGACACTGCAGGGTAAATAAGGGTAAGAACAGCGGCTGCAATGTGCGGTGGCTTTTTTAGCTGCCGAATTCTCAGCAGCATCTTACAAATCAGATCAGACCCTGACTGTGCGTCCTCCATCAAGCCCAACTGCAGCCTGGAAAATGTACTCTGCCCTATGCAACTCGTGTAGCCAGATGTAGCTGGTCAGGTTATGTAGGGTTCATCCTCAACATTTATGTCATAGAAATGAGTGTGTGTGTCCCCAGGACAGAGGTGATTACATTTTTTCTGTAAAATCAATTGCGGGACAGTTTAATGTGGCCTAGCAGTAACACACTCAGGCTAGAAGTCACTCGCCCCTTTGAAACTGCTGCTCACTCCCATTTCTTCCTTTTAACTGAAAGAGGAAGGTCAAAGATGAGGGGTCAGGTTAGGACAGCCATTGCTAGGTTTGTGATGGGGGGGTGGGGGGGGGGGGTTTGACTGTGATTGGCTCAGGGAAGGTACAACAGCAATCCAGGCTGGCTGGTGACTCCGTCCCCCGGAATGTTGAAGGGATGGGGAGAGCACGGCATGTCCGAGAGGCTAAGGTCACTGCGATTACATTGCCTTGTCTCTGACCGCGTCAGACGGCACTGTGAACCCTGGAGCAGATTATACTTTCATATCAGTGCCGAAGCAGCAATCCAGCCCCCGCTCAGACCAGCCCCTGAGAAAAGCACAGAGGATGGCGGAGGAGCTGAAATGAAGCTTCAGGGCATAAATCATGCTTTTGTTTTTCACCAGTTCTGACATTTTTTTTTTTTTCGCGGGAAAGTTTACTATTCTACACTGAGGATGATTTGGAAAATAGAATGTGTGTGTGTGTTGACGGAAACGAGTGATTGGATTGTTCTAATTTACCATTCACTTCCATAAATCTCTTCAAGACAGACCGAATTCCACTCACTCACCTCTCTTCTCTCTCACTGTGAGAAAGGGAGACAGCAGAGAGAGGGCAAGGTGAAAATAATGTGGTATCAAACAGCTCCACTTGGACCACAGTTGAATTTTCCACTCAGCTATTCCCTTTGCCCCCTCTGTCTTTACTTATTTTTCACCCTAAAAAGAATTTTAGTCCTGGCTGAACAACAGCAAAGCAGCATCTGTTCGTTCGGTCACATGAGTATCAGCTGTGCTAGGTGTTCTGGTTGCTTGTATGCAGACACGCGTGTGTGATGCATCATGGACAGCGATTGTTTGGGGTAGGGGGACGTTTCTTGTGTTTGCATCAGAGCAGCCATGAGGTCAGCTATAAAAGGGCTGGATCATTGGCGTTAGGTGCCATCTTGCATATCCTCACAGGGGACACTAAACAGAATTCTCTTTTCTCCTTTTTATGCAACCCCCTTTTGGAAGTGTCGACTGAAGAGTAAGCTCATTTCACTGCAACAGGAGCGATGAGGTAATGCAGGAGTTTGTTCTGCTGCTGCTGCGGGTTCCTGGAAGTTGGCTGGGATTGAACTCCAGGACATAGAGATCAGCTTGCGCTCAATGCATTCCTTAACCACTGAGCTACTTGGGAGCTCTGAACGGAATCCTCTTGACTGCACCAGGGCATGCCTCAGGGCCTTGAAGGTTACTCTTAAACTCCCTCACAGCTAATAAGACCTTAAAACTTATCATTTCCATGGTTCCAAGGAAAGTGACACACAGGCTCTGGATTAGGACAGAACTGATGTGCACCACAGGTTTAAGCTGCCAGCATGCACTTATCACAGCCAATGGTGCAGAGGGCATATCAGCTGGAGTGCTGCTACCCTCTGGTCATCGATGGAGGGCTCTCATTCCCGGGCCAGCTGCCAACAGCAGGTACACTGTAAACCGAGCCGAAATGAACTGGAGGGGCAGTGTGCCCATATTTCCCCACAGGCACTTTACACTCCAAAGGATATATCAAACGGCTTGACACGTTAATGATGAAGCGAAACAATAAGATGATTGGTTCAGTGACAACCAGCTGCGCTGTGGTTTTTGACTGAAGTGAAGTTTTAATGCCTTTATTGCCCTACTGGGGCGTGATCTGTTTTAACCTTGGAATGTATGTGTATGTAAGAGTGTGTGTCTGAATAAGTTATTGATGTTTAATTCAGCCCAACTCGTATATGATCTAGTCACTTAAGGGTTGGTTATAGATAGATATAGATTATTATAGATTATAGATGAGTTTGTGTACAGGTACCTAATTCCACGTAGTGAAACCTCAGTTGACTTATTGAGAATTACATGCAGTCTTTGTATTCGATGAAACTGATTTGTTTCCTTCCTTCCATTCATGAAAATGGTTTGTTGAGGCTGAGGTGTGTTTGTGGCAGGTAAGCCTCTGTGCTGTAAGCACTAAAAGAAAAAAAAATCCTGCTCATGTACCACAAAAATATAGCTGTTTCAGCACTTTATCATTAAGAGGGATCAGACGCTCCACACGCTAAAGGTGTGTGGGAAGGGCAACTTGGAGAAGCAGGCTCTGTTTTTCTTGAACCATAAATTCAACTGTTGTACGTGATCTCCTGAAAAGGCTCTTGCTTAATTGGGTCCCTGGAAGTGTGATATCTCTGAAAACATTGTCTACCACTGCAGTGATCTCTCTCTGTCTTCATGGTGTCCTAGCAGCCAGGCTCGGTCCTCCACTGGGTGATGGGTGAGGGTGGGGCTACAGGTGTGTGAAAGAATATTGACACCCAATCGTCATTTCACCCAATGCTACCAGCTCTTCTCGACAAAGCTAAGACAAATAATTTAGGGAAGAACAGGAGGAGGGAAAAGGAGCAGTCACCCTCTTTTTCTTGGAAGATGGGCCAAGTTAATTCCTCACTGGTGCTGTGGCATTTGCAGTTCCAACAGGTCTGTACATTTCCACAGCCCGCACTGTGGGCTTAGCACTTTGGACAGCACTGCTGAAGATACCAGATGGCGGGAATGTGGAATTGCCGGGACCATGGAGCAGACAGCAATAAAGACCTAAGGAAATTAGTCATTTTTTGCTGTCTCATCAGATTTCGCTACACTGCAGATATAACCAAATTGCATACAATCTAATACAATATTCCAGTAATTTGAATTTTGCATAAAATTATTGTGCTGAATCAAATTAAATTGCATATAATCTTATATGCTATTCACGTCATTTGAATTGCATTACATTATGGCATAATATTGAGTTTATTAAGAATGAGTCTCCTCAGTTTGTCTGATGGCAGCTTATGTGAACCATTACGTTCAACCACTTTTTTCATCGGCTCCAATGAAAGGCCAGAATATGGTGGTTTTTCTGTCCGTGGCTTCCTTCCTTTGCTGCAGCACTAACACATGAAGAAGAATGGAAAAGCATGCTGTCTTTATGCTCACACAGAAACCAGTCTGGGTTAGTTTTTTCTAAATCAACCAATCCATTTGATGCAGTCATGGCTGAATTTCACAGAGCATGTGCCCTGGATATCGGCAGCGTGACAGACCTTTGAAAAGTGAGGGACCCACTTTGAGGTTGTGTTCATGGATACTACAAGCCCTAAAGCTAGTAACACATTTATTTCGGCCACCTCTCAGGATTAGCAAGGAAAGTCTTAATGGATGATGAGGGTCATTTCAGCTGTGTTTTGTACACAAGGTGTGCAGACCTTTAGAAATCTCCCTCCAACAGCCATAAAATACATGCACTCTGTCAGCATGCACTCCTACGAGACCTTCTGGTTGATTAAAGTGAAGCTGGTGTGCCAGTGCTTTAGCAGAGGAAGAGACAGGTTTCAGTGCATCGTGCCAAAATGCGAACAGGGAGAGAAACAAACAAAGGCTCACTCCATCTGAATCCCTTAAAATGTCACTTCTTTTTTTCACTCTGGCTGGCAAGGTGACTTTGAAGCAGCCTGTGTCACAACAAGACTGTCCGGGCTGTGTTTTCAGGGAATTTCAGTGAATTTTCTCTGAGCTTTGTTGCATACCACGTGTCACTCTAAAGCCCTATTCTCCATTCCCTTTCTCTCCTGCTTGTTGGCTGGACAACCTCTGGTTATTCAACCTCACCATTGATCATTTCAGTTTTGGGGGTGTTGGAGACAGTCTCAGATTTTCTTATCCAATGATCTGCATCTATAGGTGAAAAAAAATCATTTGATAAGGTCTTTGCCGGTGGACAAGCACATGTGTCCTGACCCCCCGCCCCATCCTTTCAGATTTCTGCATCCATGAGTTTGTGCCGTCTGAGCTCATTTAAGCGGCACACTATCTTATGGGCCTATTGGAGAGAAGCCCGGAAGAAGCTGCCACTCCTGATACAGTCGCAATGAGCCGCCACCGCAAGGAGACTCCGCCAGCGCATCGGCATAATTCAGCGGCTCTGACCTTTTCCCGGTTTAAATGGGGAAAAGCTGTCGGCGGCAAAACGATGGACACGACAAGCCGGGCTGGCGCTGGTGCGGAGGTGACACTGTGGTCACGAGCTGCGGGTGACCCCTCTGGTCAGGACCGAGAGCTCATGCCCCTGTGAATTATACATCTGTCACAGAGCAGAACATGAAAGTACTCCACCGCTATCAATGAAGTTCAACAAATGAGGAGGAGTCCTTATATTAAATTAAGTGATTAATTTAATGATTTAGACAGGGGCAGTTGGATCTGTCTTCACAGACACACACACACACACACACACGATTTCATGCATTACTTTCTATAGTTCTCTTATTTAAACATGACCTCTATGAAATGATCAGCTTAGAATTTATTAAACATTTATACCTTATGAGAAGCTATTTCAAAGGCATGATGGCATGATGCAGGCATTGGTGTTGAGAGAGTGAGGGCTAAGTTATGTCCACACTCCATAGCGACCTGAGACCTGGGATCTGTGTGAGCTGAGTTACAGGGCTGAGGGGGAGGAGGAGGGGGCGGGGCAGGGCAGAAGTAGCCTTCAGAACTAATTACCTGACAACAGCTGAAATGAACAGCTGTAAGCTCATAGGGAGCAAAGACAGATAATTAGAGGAGGAGTCCAAATATTTTGTAAAGATCTCTTAATTGCCTGGCAAGTGGTATGAGCGTGTGCTAATGTCTCTGCAGTTTAACACTGCCTTCTCGCCGTGTTGCTGGGGCATTGAAATGATACGTGTGGAGACTAATACATTGGAATCTAGGACACTGACACTTGGGACATGCAAATCTGAGCCCAAGGTAAGGAGAGCCAGTATGGGAATTTGCTGCATCACATGTTCGCCATGATGGTGTGTGAACCTGCAGCCACCTCACAGATGACTCTGTCCTCGTCACTGTGCAGAAAAAAAAAAAAAACATCCAATATACCCCTCACCAGCAGGGAGTGAGCTGGGCCAAGGTCCAAACTGTCAGGCGTGAGTGCAGAAATAGGTGCAGCTCCACCTTTTTCCCCACAGAAGTCTCAGAAGCAGTAATTTTCTCTGATTCGTTTTCCGAGTGCTGTCACAATCTCCTCCGCACTCTATCAATGGAACTTATTTAATGCGCAGAAAAAGACTTATGATAAGTCATTATTTGGGGGTATAAAGCGCACAAAGAAATACTGTGCGGCTGGAGGAGCCTATTCAGCCGTTGTAATCGCAAACCTATTCTTCTCTACTCACGCAGTGAGTCATAGGCCCTTCAGGAATATTTAACAGGATCTCGGCCTCTCAGGAAACAGCCATGTAAGCTTAGCCAGAGAGAAGAGCTACTAAAGGCCTCCCTGTCTCTGTCATGGAGAGTGACAGGTCTGGTGACTGCTATGGAGGAGCACAACAGGCTGACGATGGCTGGCTCTGAACTTGGGTCATGTTCAATTGGACCAGTCCATTTCATTACACATGTTGGGGGGGGGGGGGGGGGGGGGGTCTCTCTGAGGACTGTACCATCAGTCCACTTAGGCTGATCACTTAAGTATTTCTTTATTTTGACCCCAACTCTGATGATGCTTTACAGAAGGTCCATCTTGGTTATAGAGGCCTTATTCCATGCTTGTTGATTGTGCTTGATTTCACTTATTCTTTTCATGATGATGATGATGTGCACAGCTCACCTGGATATTGTGTATATATATGCAATTATATACAATTTATATGCAATATTATATGCAATAATGCTCAAACTTACAAGTGAAGCTCATCATATATTGTATTCTCCATTGACCATTAAGCAAATGGTCATTTTACAACACAGCATAGAGCCCTGTTCCCTTTGGTCTGTATGTACTGACCTCACTCCACATGTGACCCTCTAATACCTAAAAAGTCAAATGGTTGAGTAATTTTGGTGTGTTTTATTTAGCAATGACACAAGGTACCTCTACCCTTTGCAGGGAATTTACATTCACACAAAACAGAACTGCATAATTAAATGAATCAGCCTGAATATACAACAGATGTCCGTTAATACGTGATATCAAAATGCTTAGAGATGAATGCCACACCAACTTCCTCGGAGGCCATTCAACCATTGTTTCGCCACCTCACCGGCTTCAATCAGAGCACTTCTTTCTATCTGAACACTAGAGGGCGCTCCTTGATCAAAGCAGAAGGGTATTCTCTTAAGAGCTGAAGCCCAGCCCCACTTGGGCAATAAAATGTGTGATTCTTTCTTTGTGACAGATGAGATTAGGATTGTGTGATGCTGTTATTAAACACTTTGTATTTGTATTGATTTTTCTGTCCAACAGGTCACAATGGCTGTGTCAGATCAAGAAAAGGGTTCATGCCCTAGAGGATATTGATATTGCAGTCATTGTAATTCAGCAAAAAAAACAGGACTTCATACTCAAGCTGGCATTTCTAAATCATTTTTAATTAATGTGGAAATGTTTATATGGCCACACTTCATATTTACAGTATGCATTTCAATCACTGTATAAATGCTTGACCTATAAGTACACATTGAAATATGTGAATGTTTGGGATTGAGGAAGAGTTAGGTTTAGGGGAGGGGCAAGTTATTTGCTTCTCCTGTGTGATTCCTGAAAGTTAGATAGGAAGCTCTTACAGGAAGTTAAATTGCAGGTATAAAGTAAATACAGTAGCATACTTGCCAAATTTAATGTTATCCTACATCTCCAGTAGGATTTGCATTGGGAGATAACCATTTCCACAAAATGATGGCAGTGATATATAATCCAATTTTAACATGAATTTTAAGTTCCATATTAAAGGATTTTTTTTATAACATCCACAGATGTTCACACTTAGGGTTATGCTTAAGTAATTTGATCCATTTAATGTAATATGCATCAAAGGACATTACAGATGTCAGATAGAGATGTATAATTCTATGATGTATATTCAGTACCGGTCAAAAGTTTGGACACACATTCTCCTTTATTTTTAACATTTTAGAATTATAGTAAAGATATGAAAACTGAAATAACACAAATGTAATTTTGCCGTGACCAAAAATGTGTTAAACGAATCAAAATTGATCTTATATTTTAGATTCTTCAATGTAGGCAAAAATGTTTTTTAAAACATTTTTTTGGAAAGAAATTCATACATAGGCATCAACTTCAGTGTTTATATTTGTCTAAGAAACAAATTTCAAGCATTTAAGCATAAGTCTTCAGATCAAAAGATCTTTGTATGTTTCCCATTGTCTTAATCAGGTATGTCCATACTTATTACTGGTACTGTATATGTGATATGTGTAATTCTCATACAGTGGCAAACACTCATTCCTGTCTTTACCCAAAAGGAAAAGGTTTGTATTTAATTGACACACTCCCTGTGATATATACCGTTGCATAGACAATTCTCATGCTGCCCTTTTCAGAACAGGGCAGAAGCAGATGGAATCCATCCCTCGGCGCAATCCCTTCAGAGCTGAGGAAGGTTAAAACAGAGCCTGTCCTTTCAACTGCTCGTCAATGGCGCTGTCTAATTAGCCCGCCCCTCTAATCTCAAGCTTGCGGCTCTCAATGGGCGTGGGGCGCGGTTCAGGGGCAAACGAGTGGGCGTGGGCCTTTTTCGCTGGGGATCGAGTGCCCTTGTTGTGCGTCTGTGAAAATGGCGTTGATTTCTCACTCTGTGTCGCTGAATCATGTGGGGGTGGTGGGGGGAGGCAGAATTGCAGCCAAGTCTAAGGGAATGTGGAATAGACCAGTAGATGAACTTTGAGCTCTTAGAAGTTTCCATGTGGAATACCTCAACGAAGGACTCCTCCAGTCAACTATGTCATCTGTGTTTGACCGTGAGTTATATTTTCTTTATTTGACGAGAATGGTCATCTGAGAACTCAATTTTTTTATTGTAGTGAATCAAAGGGGTGGGCGAATATCAGCGATTGTGTGGTCAATCAACTGATGGGAGCAGATAAGGGGGCCAGATGAAGACAGGCAGTTTTTTTTTTTGGGGGTGGGGGGGGGGGGGGGGGTGGGGGTGGGAGGGAGGTAGAGACCAGGATAAATCCCCAGAGTTCCAGTGGGAAAGACTGCCACCTACTGGCTCAGCAACACCACTTCTGGCAGCAAACTTGTTTTTCCAGGTCTCCTATCTTGCGGTGAGAGCCCATATTGGATTAAACTTACTGTATGTGGAATACAACAGTTTCATTGGAAGTCTAAATCAGAGGACAGAATGATTCATTTCTCAGAAAATTAATGCAGTTTGTCACTTGCATTTCTCTTTTGGCACAGCAGCCATGGCTGGTTTAAGGTGATTGATGCATGTTGTCTCAAGGCTGCTATATTGACTTAATGTCTAGATTAGGGGTCTCCATACTTTTATTTAGCAACAGAAAAGGCAACATGCTCACCTGAAGATGAAATACTGTTTTTCCCAGATGGAGAGGAGATACGGCATTTGTATGTTGCTTTATCTCGTAAATATTCTCCATGCTTTTGAAAGCCTAATTCTCTACCTGACGCATGCACTTCCTCGGCCTCCCGCGGTGATATCCAGATAGTAGATCTGCGACTTTGTTTCGTCTGCAGGGGGACATCAAGTGTTCTGCCCTTGTTCGCCGCGATAACGCAGCTGTGAAAACACTACAAGGGAAGAGTCAGTGTGATTCCCCTTAATTAGTAAACCGCTCCTTTAAGTGTTACATGACGGGGGGGTGACGGAATAGGGGAAACCCACTGTGTTAACACTGTTCCAGAAGATATCATGCAACAGAAGCAAGTTCTTATTAACAATATTACCACCACTATTTATTTATTTATTTACCTTGGTAAAAGCGCTAGTCCAGACTTACCTTCAAGGCTAACATGGCATGATATGCTACATACATATCAGAAACAAGGAACAGAAACAACAATAACATTCACTTTTATTGGCAGATGCTCCTACCAAGAATGAATTGGTGCAAGTGCGTTATATAGGGTTAGACAATTAGTTTCACAGACACTAAGTCATTAGCACAGGCATAAACCAGACTGAATTAGAATCCACAAGCTGAACAGAACTAACATAACATAACAGCAGTGAAGGCAGTAAAACAGTAAAAACAGATTTTTTTTCATCAACCAGAGCCCTCCCATACTGTATACCTAAGCGTATGGCAGGGCATTGCCAGTGAAGCACTCGCTAGATTTGACTGCCATTTTACTACTGTTCTGGCATCTTTGCAACCAAGATCCCTCCTCAGAAGGAGAAGTCCAGATGTTGAGACAGAGGAAACGCCTAACAAATCCAGGAAAGCAGAGCTTTGATTCTGTGGCCTGGGAGAACAAAAGCTACCCTTTGGTTGTGCAGTTGCACACTGTAAGTCCCACCACTGGCATGTGAGTGAACGCTTGGTGCTGTACAAATCCATCAATGCCTCTTGAAACACTTACATTTCCTGCATCCCTCTGTCATTACAGATACAGTTGTCATTGCAGGGGCAGGATGAAGTAAAGTGCCTTTTATGGAGTGTGTAACGGCAATAAAATACCCCTTTCCCGGTCACACGTATCGAGTTGACCAATTAGCTGCCTCTCCAGCTCTAATTGTCCGAGCGCTGCTGCACGGAAGGGGATTAAGTGCTGGAACCCAGCGACGGCCTGGGAGAAATGGAGCGCGAGACCTCGTCAATGTTTTAAGAGGCAGTTTTAGGTGAAGCGCCGGCTCATGGCTGAATGGAGTTTCGCGGAGCTGTCAGCTGTGCCGAGGCTTCAAGGGGCTACCGGGTGAATGCCGAATGATCCCGCCGTGCCGGCCAGTCGTGAGCCGGTCCTGCTTTCTAAGGCAGCCTTGTATTTTTTGGTGGGTTTTTAAAATACAGATCTGAATCTCAGACAAAAGTGTGACGTGAGAACCGTTTGTTACTGAACAGGAGGCAACATTAGGGCTTGGCTTTAAAGCAGTCATGTGACTGAGCAGCATCAAAGGTTCAGCTCCGATTTATTCAACAGTGTGTCAGCAGTGGGTTTGGCTGCAAAATAACTGTAAGCCATAAGGGCATCACCCATGCAAATGAATTGTGTAGTTATACAACAGGGGAGCCTCGCACACAGTGGTCTGCTTGCTCATCCAAGATCCAGCAATGAAAAGGATGTATTTCTATTTCCAGGTCATTATCAGTCTAGCAAGGGGGCAGCATAATGCGCTAAACTTATCATATTACATGTTATGTGCATCCTGCTGACTTAATTTTCTCTCCTACAGCTGTAATGCAATCATTTCATGCAAAGTGTTTGTGATATGAAATTTCAGCACCTGATGAGCACACACCTACCAGGCTTTCAATTGGGGCTCTTCACGGTCACCCACCTTCTCTGAACTGATGTTCAGAGAAAGAAATTTTCACTGTCCTCAAAGAACTTCACAGCTGCAGAGCTTAACCAGAACAGACCTCTGCTAATTTTTCCCTCTTTTCTCCAACCTTGCATTGATCAATTCACTGGCTACATTCTCAAGAGACATTTCACTTTGATTGGTCACTAAATGGTGAGTTAAATGATCATGGACTAACATGTAATAAATTAAGAGTCTATGGTCTTTATGATCCAGAATGTTCAACAAGGAGAATACAAGAATCCATTAACAGATCTGTGAATGCATTTGCAACCCATGAGTAACCTCCACTCCTTTACCTACACGGTAACTGCCTACATCCTTTTTGAAACTCTGGTTCTGGCCTGGCAAGCAAGGAAGGGAATGTTTCCTCTGTATCTACATACAGTTATTAGTCCTTACATACCAGCCAAACCATAGTCGCTAACCATACTCAGTCGCCAGATCCATGTGCATTTTAGTCTTTTCTTGATCCCACATTAAGCGTAATACAGAACTAAATCATTGTTGACAGTTATGTCACCAGAGTTGTACACTTTCTGCTGATAAATGCTGCACTGGTATTGCTACTTTTGTTCAAATGTCTGTTTTCTGAATCTGTATGGTTGCTCATAGGTTACATGCACTTACGTAGCTTGTTCTAGTTGAATTCCCCACTTATTACTATGGGGTAAGTAAGGGGTAAGTAACTTTTTTTTTACTTACTATTGAAGTAATTATAGTACTGATGCAATGGTATAAGGTGAATTTAATGTAAAGTGTTGACCTCTGTCTATGAAACAGGATACTTCAATTGTCTGTGCAAAGTAACTTGTTCAGACAGAGTTTGAAAACAAAACTCCCAAGGTCCCCTGGGTTCAAAAGCAGTTATGAAAGCGGTTTCCTGTTACTCAGTCCATAGTTAATGCGTTCCTGGAATAAAAGTGTTTGCGTTCCACAGAGAAAGCACACTATCAAAATATTTCCTTAAACATTTGACAGGAAAAACCTTCCATGGCTCCCAAAAGCAGTCATTTAGTTTGTATTCCCTCTCTCTTTTTGGGGAGTCATGGGGTCCTGAGTTTGACAGGGTTATGAAGAGTCAGTAATTCCTTTTCAAAGCTTTTATTTTCTTGTGGGGAAGTAGTGTAGCAAGTCGGTACAAATTTCCCAGGGCTCCCCACCCAGCCATTCTTTTTAACAGTTAGTTGGATAACAATAATTCCTAATCACTACCTGCTGGAATGTCTTGAAATAAATGACTGTTATTACAGTGCTCCATAAAGATCAGTACTTAATAAAATAATGAGATGTGCTGAAAACATTTCAAGCCTTAAAAGTATTGTTTGGTACTAAGTCCCATCACAGAACCAGAGCCACCATACATACAAGACACACACACACACACACACACACACACACACACACACACACACACACACACACACACACACACACACACACACACACACACACACACACACACACACACACACACACACACACACACACACACACGTATGTAGTAGGGGCTATGGGATTTGAAGTCTGAAGCCCTGAGTTCTTCTTTCTGGGCACCAGTGGGTGACACTGACACCGGTGCTCTCACATTGTTAAACATCACAACAGATCCTAGACCATCACCTCCACCTCCGTCCGTTGTGGTGGACTTGGGCAGGTTATTAAGAGAGCAGCGAAACTCTTGAAATGCAGTTTTCTCTCTCATTGCATTGACCCCATGGGTTGGACGGGGTCCAGGGCCGCAGAGGGACCGCAGGGAAATTCTCTCTCCAGAAAGGGTGAATGTGGTTCCTCTACATGGTGTCCCCTCACCCACTCACTGCGACCTTAATTAAACCTGCTCCTGTAATTGCGTGACCTTATACTCCTCACTTCAAAGCAAACCCTTAATTTAATGATTTGGCCAGTTGCGTTCAACAGGGCCCATTTCTCAAATGTTTCCCCATTGAGTAGTGTTTTTAGCGTTCTAGCATTTGGAGACTGTGTCTGAAGGGAATGCATTCGATTTCTCAAAGCAGCTTTGTTCCTGGGTATCAAAGAAACAGGGCAAGGCCACTGGCATAAATTTGTGATGCTTCATACAGTACATGAATTCAGATTCTAGGTATCTTCATTTTAAAGGTTTTGTTAATACACACACACACACCATCATCACCATCATCATCATCAAAGTAGTAGGCTGAACATCGTTGATCCATGACCTTCGTCTCTGAGCTTCCCATCAGCACCCCTGCAAAGAATTATCCCACAAACAATTCAGCAGGGCTAATTCTCGACTTCATAATATTTCATTAACGTTCCATTCTCATTCTGTTTATTGGACACGCTGCTGTTGTGCAGGGCTTGAAATCTAGGTCAATATTATTAGCTTATTTTGCAGGGTTTAAAATCAATCTTTTTTTTTTTTTTTTTTTGCAATAATGAAAGCTCTGAATTTGCGAGATGATTTACTTTGTGTCGGAGTTGATTATTATTCGGCTGTTGTTTCGATGTGCTGTAGATGCCGTCCGAGGAAAGTCATTTTCATTGCTGCTTTTGCGTTTCCACATCGCAGCGCAGTGGATATTCATATTGCTTCACTGGTATCCTCCATAAACCATTTGCATTTTCACATTTGCATTTTATTTTGCCTGGAATATCAATAGGACATGTCCTCCTACCCCCCAATCCTCTCTACCCTTCTTCTCTCTTGAGTACATCAGGTAATTGCTAGGGTCATTTTTTATAACTAATATCAATGGCAAGCAAAAGGAATAAGTAAGGAAAAAGTCTGTGTAAACACTTTCTTGATTTTGTAATGAAAATGTCTTCATTACAGTAAGACCGCTAGTCATTTCTGTTATGTCAGCAAGCAACAAAGGTGTAGTATTAGCGATTTTGTTCCATACTGTTGGGCAATCCCTGATATCAGAGCAAGTTAATGATGATAATATTTGATTAGTTTCTATTTTCCTGAATGACTTCTGGAGATATGGGCCCTGCAGGTTCTCCCTTACTTTGTTGGTGTCTGAAAAATACATAAGGTGGGTTCACCAGCATTTTTGAGTTTTACTTTTTCTTAAAACACTATCCAAGTAGCACGTTAACTATGTTCATATTAAAATGGACTGATTTGGGTATTTAAAAGACTCTTGTTACTCATATAACACTAATGATATTTCATGTCCTTTCTCTCAGTGCATACTTATTATAGGGATTTTAACAGAATATGCTTCAATAACATATAAATTATTGTTTGTGATAAGGAAGAACTTTTAAATGACTGTCATTTGAAGTTTTACTGTCCAGCTATTTATAGTCCAGTCCAGTCATTCCTGACTTGCCGTAGCAACACCAACAAATCACAAGAAAAAATACTAATACTCCAAAACCCACTGACTATGACATTGAAATGATAAGAGCTGACAAATAAAGGGAATAACTGATCCAATTTTTTTTTCTCCTTTACCAGCAGAGAAGAGTCCTTGCATTTCCTTCTTTATCTTAATGATTCCGGGCGTCTGTTTTGTGAGCTATCTCTCCTCCGTTAAGTCAGAGCTTGGCTGTTCATTAAAGGCTGGGCTCTCCGCTCACGGAGAGTGGCGGAGCGGAGAGCACTCTCTGCGTGACTGTTATTCAGCCGTGATGTCCGTCACGAACTCACACAACACTTTCAGATGTGCTTGTTCTTTACTCACCTTGGCACGACTGCCACAATATAAATGGGCTATGGCTGGTCCTTTGCTCAGGGCAAATGGAAGGTATTTCTGTTCATAAAAAACAGCAAAATATCAACAAATATATAATGTTCTGGTACACGAGTGTAAAGTGTGCATGTGCCTATTCGGTTCACATACAACTGACATCACACATGCCAGAAAGTACGGTACGGAGTGAGGTTATAGAATAAGAGCATTCCTAATAGAGGTGTGGCATAGCTTTTTGGAGAACCGGACAGGTGACCCAGTGGCTGCCGGTTTGATTCCGGGTTGGGGCAGTGCTGTTGTATCTGTCAACATGGTACAGAACTTCAATAACATCCAGCTGTGGACATAATGGACTGTATGTGAGTGAGGCAAGCTTGGGTATCTTAAACAAAGGTGATAAGTTAATAATTATAGCAAATGTAAAGCACTTCATGAATGTAGTATGTCCCTGCAGAGCTGCATTTGGTGTTAGTTCATCAAACTGCAGTAAATGATACGATACCTCACTGTGAAAAGAGAGGATGTGACAACATTGGTTTTATAGCTCTTACAAGTGACTGCAGAATGGAAATGAGGCATGTGGTCCCCCTTTATGTTTGATGCGGGGCCTAAGCTACCAGGACACATATTGGTTCCAATACACTGATGTTCCTTTATTGTGCCTCCGAAGGCTGGTTGGTCCCTGAATCAATTACTGTACAAGTCCAACACCCAGCTGCCCCCCCGTGCTGTTTTTCTGTGTCCGGCTCATTAAAAACCCTTTCCTTTATCTCCGTCCTTTACAATTCCCCTTGTCATTCTCTATTTGTCCCTGCCCATTCAAAACTGTGGGTGCTCTGGCGCTCCCCGATCCACAAAGGAAAAGAAAAGTGTCCCCTCAGCAGAAGAGGCCATTTTTGCAGCCGTTATCTCGGATGTTCTGCTTTGTGATCGTCTCCGCGCATTTGCCTTTTGAATACTATTATGTTTGGGCTCTGTTGAGACTATTTTTTTTTGGTGGTTTATGTGTCAACAAAGAGGGTGTTGCTACACTTGGCTGTCAGACGCTTCACAAAGAAACATCAAACTTTCCTCGCTCATCACAAGCCTCAAGGGAGGAATGAAGGCACCACTTACTGACAAGAGCAAAACACATATTTGATCCTTTGGCTTAGCTGTGAATCCTTTGGAGGGTTTATGAGGAGAGTGATGTTTTTTTCTGATTTTTGAATGGTAATATCCACATTCAGTGTGTTCTGGTAATGTGGTATTTTTCATTCATAGCTATAATAGCAGGAGAAATGGTGTGATTTTACCTGCTTTATCACAAAAACTGAAAAATTGTTCAGGGATAAATGTTTGAATGGGTGGTGTTTAGGGCGGTACAAACACTAGGAGGTAGTGCAGTTTGTGCTTAGAGTGTAAAACAGGTTAGTCAGTACCCTGCTTCTTTGTGACAGCAATATAACAAACATTGAAAGCTTCCAGGGCTTACAGTTCACCATATTGATCTCACTTGAAAGACATCCAGAGTTGCTCTGTGAAAGAGTGGAAACCGTTTTGATTGGATGTTCCCCAGAATTAATAATTCTGGAGAGGAAACCGATGAGATGCTCAGTGATGTTCCAGCTTCACGCTTTCCCTAGGGTTCATTTTCACTGGGTCCCTGTACTTTTTGGCACATGCAATGTCAATAAATTACCAAAAAAATGAAAAAAGTTAGCTATAAGGTAAAGTCCAGATGATTTGTCATCAAACAGCCCTAGGTGCTGTCATTGTCAGTTCACTGACCTGGTTGAGGTCGTCCCCTTGCCCCCCCCAACAAAACCCATTCTCTGCACAGGAAAAGGCTGCAATGAGCTCACGGCCAAGGTCACGCAGGGAGCTGGCCTCTGCCCGTCAGTGTCAGTGTCGGGGAGAGTTAATTGCTTCCCACCGCAATGTCAACCCTCTTGAGTGTACACTCAACTACCCCATGAATATTTGAGTGAGTTACCGGCTCAGCCGGGAATCAAAGCTGACTTCAGGGCTGCTGCTTGATATGCTGACTGTTAAATATCTGCGATGCGTATCGAGTGCAGCGTGAATGAAGTGAATCTTCTGCCACAGAGGTGAGGTATACAGAATATTGTAGCGTGAGGTGAATGTACAATACAGTGGTAATTAAACGGGTCCCATAATATGGATCCGCAGAGGAAGAATTAATGGTTGTAGTTGTGTTCAAGGTAAACCGCTACTTGCTGTAATAGTTGGTTGGAACGAATCCCATATGTGTTATTTATAGTGAGTGGAGTTTGCTCTCTTGATGAACAAAATTTCATCTTTGACCGGAAGTTATTTGTTCTGCTTAGCATTACTCAGCAATATTGGATGATTTACATCAAGTCAATCCAGCATCAAGTTTCTTCCTTTCTCTACCCAGAAAGCAGACACTTACTGATACAGTATAGTGAGCAGTCTGTTGACTGACAAATAGCAAAAACTGCTTAAAAAGCCTGTATTTTATTTTTGAAGTAAAAAATGAAATGGTGAAATGGGCAAATACTTTGTCAGCCATTTTTCGTGTCAGCTGAATTACCTCCATGGAGTTCATTTGTGAACTTGCTCTGTGGATACAGGTGAAGCCGTGTATGTCTTCTCCAGGGCTGAGAGAAGCTCAGCACCTTGACATGAGAATGGTTTCTTGTACATGCTCATCTGGGCCTAGGTAGACCCGGTAGTGACCAGGCAGTAGAGGTGGCTTCTGATTTCCTGATTTCCTGAAAGGACCAACTGAAGGATCATTTTACATCGTTGTCCCCTAAGCCAACTGTTTTTGTCATTGTGACAATACATATGAAGAAGTTGTGTCAGAAGAAGTTTTGACAATAAAAAAAATTACTGCAGTAAAAGAACAAATACACACAACACAGCCTTTTAACAATATGTACATACAGTAACCAATAAAAAAGCATGTTGCTGGTTGCTGTTTGTATGATAGTTTGCACTGTTGATTTAGCTTGTAAAACTTGTTATAGCATATTTTGCTTTTGCAAACTGGAAAAGAAACCTACACAAAAGAAAGTAAAGCTAACATGATTGAAAATGTTTTTTTTTTTTTTTTTGGGGGGGGGGGGGATTAAAATCTGCCACCAAATCCATACTGCCAAATGAATGTCAACAGCAGGAGCCCTAAGCCACTGCTAACTTGTGTGACAGCACCTTCACTGAGTGTAACAACAAATTCTGCCAGGACATTTTGCCTGGTTAGGCAGTAAACTTAATTGTGGAGAGAAAAGGGGGGAAAGACCAGTGCCAAGGTTACAAAGAGAGGTACTTTAATTTCAGCTGGTATGCCTCAAGAGAATGGCTAGTTAGTCCTTATTAAAGTGCAATGCTAAAGGACTGTATGTCTTGTGAAAATAGTTGTAATTACATGGAGGCATTTTTATATTTCTTGTAAAGACACAAGAAAAGCTGACACTGGGCTTGAAAGGTCTGACACTGTTACACATTCAACTTGAATGGATACACTTCTGTTCTTTTGTGCTGGAAGTCACTCTGGATAAGAGTGTCTGCTGAATGAGTCTGATGTAATGTAATGTAATGCAAGAATGATCACTTACAGGACTATAGTCACCATCTCCCCATTCAAGGCCAGCCTTCCAACACAGCTTGCGTATTCCACGCCCCCACTTAGATTGACTCTGATGCTGTTGGCGCTGAGTATGTTCTTTCAAGTTGCAAGGCTCTTCACACCATCAGGGCATAGCCTCTGCTCTACAGAGATAGTTGCTGTGGATCCAGAGAGAACATTGACGTAAATGTAATGTCGAAGGAACACTTCTTGCCAAATTGTTTCCTTGGCAGTTCTACTGCCAGCAGCTCGATGCAGAGAAACTATTTGCAGCCAAGTCCAGAACTGACAGCAGAAAAGCATTTCCCTGTGTGTATGTGTATGTGTATGTGTGTGTGTGTGTGTGTGTGTGTGTGTGTGTGTGTGTGTGTGTGTGTGTGTGTATGAGTGTGTGTATCTGAGTGCATCTGTGTGCATGTATAAACTCATACATTCATATTATATGTTAATCTAAAATGTAATCTTAGCTTTCCTGTCTTGCCCTCTGGTAAATAGCATAGTTATTACATGCAAATTAGATCCTTGTCCATGTTTGCAGAAAAGGAATTTTAAGGGTTCTATCAGTGGGGAAATCACTGAGCTTTACTTTGTCTGGCCTGCTTATTCCTGAGTGTATAATAGGACACACCTCCTAGAGGGCCGTGTATTGCTATTGTTTTACAACTGAGGAGAGAACATTAAGTACGAACTTTGCTGTGGAGAAAGACCAATGCATCCTAGTCTGGATCACAAGGTCACTGACTCCCCTCCAACCTGCCTGGTATGGTTCATACTCCAACATGCAGCTGGGAGAGCTGAATCCTGGTTTCTGGATAAACTCATATCACCTCAGTGTTCTTCTGCTTCTAGAACAACATCTGTTAACAGCTCCTATCTATTAACTTGCATATGAGTACAACTGGGAGGGCCAGACCGAGGCACAATGGTATCCCAGCATGCAGCACAGCTGTGTGTGGAGATGAGAGGAGGTCTGAGCTGAGAGCTGCGATTCTGGAGCCTAAAACTCGCCCTTGAGCGAGAAGACTCTCCGGCATGGAGAGCGTAGGTGGAAGTTTAGTGGCAGAGAACAGAGCTCCCATCTTAAAAGTTTCAAATTCTGGCTCTTGGAAGGCTGATGTATATACAAGAACAGTGATGTTTGAGAATTATTTCTCTTCTATGCTTCTTTGTGGGTTTGAACAAAAGGGAGCAGTGACGTCGTTAGGTCCGATCATTCGGGGCTATAGCCCCAAATATTTTAAGCCTAGCCCTGAATATTTTCGCACTGAAAAAGGTGTTTATAGCAAAACAATTTAACAGGGCAGAACTTGACTTGCAGTGTCTAAAAGTGTGATAATATTTATTTATTATAAAGGTAGATATAACCTCTCCAACCTACCGATGAGGATCTCCCTTCAAAAAAAAAAAAAAAAAAAAGCCAAGCCAAGCCCCAGGCAAACTTGACTTAGCCCCTGATCTTTTCAATAGCTAGAAATGCCCCTGAAAGAGAGAATGCTGTCACGGAGTGGAAAGGCTCTGCATTTGTGCTGTATTGGTGTGTTGAAGTTTATGGATGCTGATGTTGTGCTTTTGGAAAGACAGCCATTAAAGGAAAGAAAAAAAAGCTTTTTGGAAATTGTATTTGTTGATGTCAAACTTAAGTGATGTTGCCTGTACAGCCAGCTGAAATATATGGCATATGTCCCAAGAAGTCACGTGGCATACAACTGCTTATGAGAGACGTTCATCTTTCTCAGTCAAAATACCTTTGGCTCTGAAGCCTTTGGCTCAGAAGGCCTAGAGGGGCACTGAATGGGGTCTTGTTTAATCCCTGGCTGTTGCTGTACAAAGTGTTCAAGTCCATGTCCAAAAAATTTCACCTTTCAGGCAACAAAACAACAGAAAAAAAATCCTCACTTTGAGGGATATTTGTGTTACAGAAGTACCGGTCGACTGGTCTCTTCGTAAGCAATTAATATTTACTGTGTCATTCCATCCCTTTGTGTTCGTTAGAAGCAGAACTACACAAACGTAGATGGCGTTTCTTCATCACCTTTTAAAATGATATGGGAAATTGGGTGTGACTCAGTTGGTTTCCCACCCCTTTGAATCTCCCCACAATATGTTTCCCCAGGCAAACCTTCAAAGCCCTTTGTTCTAGGCTCACAATTAAGCTTGCCTGCCCACGTCCAGCTAATATACTGTTTGCTCATAGTGAACCTCCCATTCCAAGCCAAAACAGCCACCACAATCCTGAAAGCCCTTTGAAGATGCCCGGTAGCTGGCATATGCCATCTCACACAGAGGTGTATTTGAATCATCATTCACCTTTTTCTTAAAATATTTAGCATGATACACTTTTAATGTAGTGTTTTTTTGGTGAAATCACTGGACAATGTGAAACAGGTCCCCTGGATGAGATTGAGTGTCAGAGCATACAAATCTGTTTCCTTAATGTCACTTGGCCCTGAAGGACAGACAGTGCTTGCATAGAGGTGGTGACTACATGAAAATTTTGAAGTTCATGTCAGTTTTTTTCTGTGTAGACTTAAAACAGAGAAATCACCAACTTATGCTTAACTGTAATGTTGCATTCTAACCTTTATGAAGTCATAGCATGGTGACAGACGCAAGCAGCTGCTTCAGAAAAAAACGCTTTCAATGAAAAAACGATCAAATTGCGCTGTGCCTATTGCACTTTTGCCATGATAAAACACACAGGACTCCACATCTTCTATCAATGTTTATTTCCCTCTGCATATGGGGACTCTGAAAATGTGGTGAAATGATTGAACATGGAACTTAGCCAGGACTCTAAATGAGTCCATCTGATGCTCCACCCAGAAGAACCATGCTGGTCAAATCCCACAACTTGCAATTACATCAGCAATTCCACATATTATATCACATATAGTCCAATATCAAATGAAATATGTTAAAATACACACATACCCAACTTCATAGTAGGGTCAAATGCATAATTTTTGAATGTCCAAGTGACAATGGGTTTGGTTGTTGGGCCTGGAGCACTGTGAGCCAAAACATCAATCTTTGCTCTCTATTGACCTCAGGATGTTTATGATTATTAGTGAAATAAGTTAATGAATAAATTAATTCAAATGAAATATGGGTAGCTGCTTTTTGGATTCTCTTGTTCATGCTGTCCTTCATGCCAGCAAGTGTTAGAGGTAAATCATTCAACACTGGACAACTTTAGTTTGCACTGTTGATATCAGTCAGACATGGTATGCATTTCCCCTGGATTTCTGCACAGGTGATTTAACTTGGTAATGTGCATGGAGATTCTGCAGCTCAGTCTTTTCTTCTGTGATGATGGTAATAATGAGAGAAAGAATTATTAAAGCACTGAAGCATTGAAGTGTATAGTTCACCTTGAGCAGTCAAGGGGGAGAGCTATCAGCCTCAAGAGCATTTGATATAAATGGAACACAAAGCACAAGACCTATCCTGGACGAGGTAGTCATCGTTTGCCGTCAAAATGGGCCACCCAGCTAACAGGCACATAAATACATCACCCATCATCGCTGCAAAAATCATTGAACAATCAGTTTAGCATTCATTAACTCATACTGCTATTATTGCTATATTTCTAGAACAGAAATAGGCAATTTATCTCCATTCAGTATTAAAGGGAACCTAATGTTGTTCTGTAAAATTAAGGGTTCAACTGTCATTCATCATGTGTGTTTAATCAGGGATTCAAATAAATCTGGTTTTTCCAGGAAAAAGAGCCATTATTTGAGATCCAACTCCAGAGAATGGGTTTAAACCTATGTCAAGTCAAAGGTCCTCAACTGCCTGAAGTGTCAATGTACATTTTATCCAGCAAAACACTTTCCCTGGGTTTCATTTGAATACAGTGCCACACTACATGCCTTTTTAAACCTTAGTTCAAGGAAAAACTATTAACATTTTAGAACCAGCACAGCTGGACAGAAGATTACACATGGTAGGACTTAGGAAACAATCAGTTTCATACTGGAATAAGTATGCTTGCCTCTGATTTCAGCAATTTCAGCCCTAATATATTGAAATGGAATCATTCTCCTCGTTATGACAAAATGCTCTCACTTCAGAGAAAGGCTTTCAATGCTGTATGTGAGCTGTAATCAAGCGGTACAGATAAGGCTGAAGCTGGAGGGTAAGAGTGTGCAAGAAAATCGTAAAATCGAAAAAATTGGTAATCGTCCCCTTTTACCATTATACTCATGTTCAGCGTTTAATGGAACCTTCCTAAGCTATGATTCATGTTCATTTGTCAAAAACCAGTTTACAGTAGGACGGCTTTGTTTCCTGAAAAGCAGCATTAGAATATAAATGTAGAGCATCAGAACGTTCCAAAAGAGATATTCTGATTGAGTAGGAGTGAGAAAAATCTGTACATTTCGGACCGGCTCCATTTTTTAATTTAGCTGCAAACCAGGACCCGCAGTCTGACTAGATTATGGGCAGAAACGTTTTCAAATTTTGTTTTCCTTTCCCTGTCAGAGGAGGCCATCGAAACAGAAAAGCAGTGCATTGGCTGTAGTCCCAGCATGCACTGTGACAGTTTGGCATGAGTACTGAGGCGAGCACTTTTACTCGGTGTTGAGCGAGGGGAGCGGCCGTCTGCATGCAGGACTCAACCTTGCTCTTGCGGCTCGATGCCCCAGGGAAGAGGGATTTTCGGTTGATATTTAACTTCGGCGGGGGATTAATGCACATCCAAGCAGATATTGACTCCGCTCAGCCTCCAGAACACCACCGCGGCAAGTTAAACCTCGCGGTCACGCCGGCGCAGTCAGCGCGTCGGCTCCTGGTCTCGTCCGTCTGAGGAGATGCTGTGGAGCAAGACTGCGAAACTTAATTTTCTGTGGTTTGGAGAACAGCTAAAGCTAAAGACCTGTTTCACATAACTTCCCCTTCTGCCTCGTAGGTTTAATCCTCAGATAACAGAAACTGAATTAGAATACTTCTTACGTTCTCCTTGAAAGAGTGTTTTCTGTTTCCCAGTCCCAGACACTTCCACCTGTATCTCCCATTGAAATACAGGGGAAAACCCTGCCTGGCCCTGCTCTGTTTAGGGTCAGGAACTAGTCATAATTTATATGCAAGTAAAACGATTAAGATATAAGTGGAGATATTAACTAATGCAGGCCAGACTCAAGCAGCGAATCATGATCTCAAGTTTGTACACTGCCAATCATTGAGAAGTCAGAATCTTACCAGAGAAGATTGAATATATTCATTACTCTAATTAAGAATATTCACTTTAATAGTCATTTTTGACTGTTTCAGATGAGTAAATGATGGTCTGTGAAGGAAAGTGTCAGGTGACACTTGGTGTGAAATCACCTTGTGTAATGTGAATTATCATGTATTTGCATGGCGATGGGAGCTTATCACTCTTAATTAACAGAGCCATTTGCATGTAGTTTGGTTTCTAATATGGAGATCAAGGCCTCAGGTAATGTGCTCTGTGTATTCACAGCCTCTATTTCCTTTGGTGACGGTGTTTTTTTTTTTTTTTTTTTTTTTTTCCTTCTGCAAGAGGCACCCGTGGGCACTTTTAAATATGGGACACCTGCTATTTTGGGAGCGACATATGAGCAGTTACTCTGCTCCTTGCCACAGAGAGGCCCTTGTTCTGTATGTAATTCTTTAGGGGTTATATGATTCATTGACATGTTTCTCTTTTTTGCTTACAATTATCACATGCAATCCATTCATACAGCTGGGTATTTATTGAGGTAGCTCGGATTAAGTGCCTTGGCCAACAGCAGCAACCCGCCTAGGAATTGAATCGGTAGCCTTTTTGGTTACATGCCCTGCTCCTTAACCTCTGTGCCACACTGAAGGCATAGCTTCCTTGTGTCTGATACAGCATGGTGCGGTGCTGCCCACAGGAGGTTCTGATGGAACACACCCCCTTTGCTCATTTGAAAATGTGAGGCTTTTAAGGATGAGTTTATACTCAAACCTGTACTGTACAAAAATGTGTTGGGGTAAAATGAGCAAGGCAGGATAAATCACGTTTGAAATGGCAAATGCAAAACATCTGTACTTCAGCTGGGTGACTTCTTCCTATCACATTGCGTTCAATTGCTTGAAATCTGAATATGCTCACCATGACCACATTCATTTGTGTCCTTGATAAAACTTTGCTGCATGCATTCACATAAAACAAATAAGCTGCATTACCATGAAAACAACTCTGATTTTCCTGCAGATATAAATGTTTGGAGAAATGTCTTGTTGCTGTTTGAAAGGCAATTTAGTACATTGGTGTTAGCAATAGATTGTCAAATATAAGTGCCAACAGAAATATTGCTACCCCTTCCCCTTCATCTCACCATCTGTGCATGAATGGGGTACCTGTCTGTTTTTCCCTGTTGCTTCTGAAGTAGTCAGATGACATCCTTTTTAGGGAAGCATTGATATCCTGTAAATCAATTTTACAAACTGTGTGATGCCTGATGTCCAAATTGTCCCTTCATAGTCCTGAAACTACTGTTAAACTTTATAGCTTGAGTTACTACTGAGGAATGCTTTGCAGTTAAATATTCACATCCAAGAATGGAATGTCCAGCAAATGATCAACCTATAGGTTAAGTTAGCTATAGGTTAATTATAGGATAACTATGGGTTATACATTACAATACCTCTACAGTACATAGCCAATCCATGGTGGTTGAGAGATGAAGACATTCACCCCAGGGAAGCAGAGCAATTTTCAGGAAATTCAGGATCCTTGCTTGCATATTCTAATTGGGCAGTGAAATGGACCAACTTCATGCTAACATCCTCGTCTATCCCAAGCCCCCCATGTGAAATGGCAACAGCTGGTGCGCTACAGAGAACCGACACCCTGGGGGTGAATTCAGCGGGCAAAATGATGCTTGACATTTCCCTGAGGTGCTTGTGGCAGAGTGCAGGTTTAGTCATCTCTGGCTCTGGGCTCCATCAGTAGCAGTGTGCTATGCTGTGTGACCCCCCCCCCCCCCCCCCCCCCCCAGTACCTAGGACTGAGGAATTCTGTTAGTTACAGCCCTCACCTGTAAAATTCACAGGTAGAGTTTCCTACACACTTACAGGATTTCAGACAGTTGCAACATCTATTCTTTTCCTCTTTTTAGTGAAGGTTATGTTCTGCCAAATTAAACTCACATACATTTGGTGGATTGATGTGTATATGTATGTGTGTATATATATATATATATATCAAAACACAGGGAAAGTGTGTGGTTGGACGTGCCGAGCGTTTATAAAACAGCTTAGCGACTGACTAAACACTTTCCCTCAGGTTTGTTTTTAAGTGTTTACTAACTACAGCTAAAAAACTAATTTCAAGCTCCAGTTAGATCTGCATGTTGAATGATAATGGTGAGGTAAGCTCCTGATAATGTTTCAGAGAGCGTGTCTTGCTGGCCTTTAACATGACCTGAGGCAAAGCGATAGCATGCCTTACACCGGCCAGCGAGGGAGGCACGCTAACGAAATGAAATGAAGACTGAGCTAAAGGAGAAATTGATGAATGACACACGAGTTTCCTAGACACAAAGTACAGCATTAATGATTGATGACAGTATCGTTTACATCAAAACAAAGAGAGGCACGGCGCTGTGTTCTCTCTGCCATCTCGCTGCGGAGTTTCTCTAAAGGGACTTTGTGATGCTTCAATTTGTAGCGTGGTTGACTCCGGGGGGACAATTCAGTGCTTGTGCCTTTGTTTTTACCGACGTGTGTGCATTTGGGGACGAGCTCAGCGTCCATGCTTATTGAGACGGATAGCCCAGGGCTCAGAGGAAGATGTGGACATCCTGGACACGGACGAGCGGGAGAGAAAAGGCCTGAAGCCGACACGCCGGGTTCCATTCGTGGAGGGAACTGGAGAGCAGGGTCTAGCAGTGTGGGGAGTAGGGGAAGACAGTGTGGCATAGTGGTAAGGGGCAGGACTCGTAACCGAAAGGTTGCCAGTTCAACTCCCTGCTGGGGCACTGCTGCTGTACCCTTGGGCAAGGTACTTAACCCTCGGTAAATATCCAGCTGTATAAATGGGTAACGTGTATAAACTTGTAACCTATGTAAGTCACTCTGGAGAAGAGCGCCTGCTAAATGCCATCAACGTAATGTAATGGAGGGGGCATCCAGGTAGGCATCTCCATCTGGGTCCTCTTGGGCATACAATCAGGTTGCCAGTACTGGCTTTGCTGAATGGGGGATCCACCCTGACGAGAGGAGTACAGCGACTGCATTCAATCCACCACAACCTGCTTGAAAGACGGAGGTATTGTTTCTGGCCCACCCGGTGGGAGGATCGTCTTACGGCGCCTCGCTCCGCGTGAGGCAGACCGCGGGACACCCCCGCCTCCCCCTCCACCCCCCCCTTCATATGAACGTGTTTGTTTGTCATCCGCTGACCTGGGATGGCAGCGCGAGGTAATGAAGCTGTCCTTGGCGGGATAAAGAATCCATTCATCAGAGTGGTGAGAGAGAGCCCGCCGTTTCCCAGAGGAAACCCAACCTTAGGATTCACCTCGGCGACCACAGCAGTGCTGTGCTCTGAAGGTAGGGTCCATTTCCCTGCTTTGTGCTGCCTTTTCAAAGGCAGGCATTTTACCTATTCATAATTCTTCCTCAGCAGTAATGTCCTGTCCCTGGGTTTAATGGCTTCATTCATTTTTAGCAGGCTAGTCAAAGGTGAGGGACAAGGGGTTCTGAATGGGAGCGCTACAACATTATCGCTACCAGGCTCTAGAAGGTTTAGTTTAAGGTCTGGTCTATGTCTTTGTCCTTTAGTGTGTGGCATGCTGAAGACATTAATATATTATATGAGAAATATTTTCATTGTATGTAATAAAGTGGATATCGTCTCTAAGCTGTGGAAATTTGGAAATGCACAACCAGAAGGAACAGTGTCAAATACCTTCCAGAAACACACTGGCTTAAACTGTGTTCATTATTCACTGACTGCAAATGTCACCAGCCTGTCTCTTGTGACCCCTCTCTAAACCCTATATGGGAGCTAAGATTCAAGACGCCATGTTACATGTCAGTATTGACGATACTCCAGTGACACATGCACAGATTTTTGGTTCCCAATTTCCCTACTTGATGGCTTTTGCTGTGTGGAATGAGCAGTTTTAGATGGTCTCTGGTGCAATGCAGACTGGCCCTCACTGTAATATCCACAGATATTGGCTCTTGATCAGATCACCCATCTGTTGCAGGTTGGAGAAGTATAGCTTGTGGTTGAAGGTGGTTTAAATGTCACAGAGGCAATCAAAGAAGCTCCCATGGTGAGTGTCTTGCGTAATGGTCAGGTGAGTAGGGCTGTTACCGGGAGGCTGTGGGTTTGTTACCCAAGATGGGCACTGCTGCTGGAGCCTTGACCGAGGTGCTTGACCTGAATTACTTCAGCAAGAATCCATATGCACTGAAGATTAACCAAATGTAAGATAAGGGTATTTGCCAAGTGAATAAATAAAGTTATGTAATCTGAATTCGCTTATCAGTTGGAAACACATTTCAGATCAGTGTGTTGTACTGAGGCCTTCCCCTCTGGTAATGGGTACTGATTTTATGGGTGCTCCTGGTGTTAAGCCTCTCTTAAATTTGGAACAGCTCTTCCTTTACAGATCCTCAGCTCTTTTGTTGGGGAAAATATCAGTACATGATCAAATACTGGTGTGTGTGTGTATGTGTGTGTGTATTAATCTAATTTGAATGCAATTAGGGCCTATTGCTAATGTTTTGTAGTTTTCTGTTAGTTGGCTGTAATGAGGCTACATGATGAATGCTTGGTCCTTGTCCCGCACCGTGGGGTTTCTGCTTTTTACAGCCACCCTCACTGCATTTTCCTTATTCTTACATTATCATCGAATATATTTATTGCCCCCCACCCTGAAATACATGAGCAGAGAGTACCCAAAAAGTATTGTTTTATACCACCGTCTCAGAAATTAAACATGAGGTCCATCTCTCAACAACTGTTTGAATGTGAAGGACAGTTTACTCATCAAGTACTTTTTTAAACAAGAGCTGATACTAGTAGTAACAAGACCTCTGACCTCTGTGTGCAATTTTATCCTGGATGTTTCACAGTGCTGAAGCATGCTGTGGTTACCATGTCTCTGATTAAGATTTGCTAAAACAATCCCAGCATAAGTAAAGGGTTTTGAGAAGTGTTCTCAGACCATGCAGGGTCACATGATATTTTTGCTATTTTTTGAACTTACCTTTTGGGGTATCACAGAGCTTTGTTCACGTTTCTCTCATGATAAGGATCAGGAAAGTCACATGGCTCATTTTGGATTTTGTGACATGTTGAGCTGGAGGGCCGATTTGCATACAACATAGCATGTGTGCTGTCTAATAAATGGAAGAAGAGTATGGAAAGATATACCGGAACACTCCTGGTACACTGCTCCTCCTACAAGTGCTTTTTCTTTTTTTTTTTTTTTTTGCAAAAACAGTGCAGCATCGTCTTTGCCCTGTGACTCAGACGCTATGCAGTGCTACAGGTTTGGATGCAGTGCATCTCAAAGCCGTGATGTACCAGCTACAGTGCAGGGAATTTGGATTGAGTTGAGCAGCAGATGAACAAACTGTGGTGTTGGAATGGTGAGGGGGGGGGGGGGGCGGATGGAGGGGGGGGTGCAGTGAAGTGGTGGGGGGGGGGGTGCAGAAAAAAGTGTGTGTGTGTGGGAAGGAGGAGTGTGGAGGGGGGGCTATCAGTGAGAAGAGTGGAGACCTGAACCCACGCCGTAGTGAGTGAGTGGGCGGGCCGAGCCAGAGAGGTGTTCCTGTCTCTCTGCTGCGCGGAGCCGAGTGCGTGGGTCGTGGAGGAGGACACCTCCAGCCTCGCAGCAGGAACACACACATACACACACGCACACGCACACGCGCACACACACACACAGACAGAGCCAGGCAGTATGCTGTTCCCTCCTGAGCAGTGTGGGCAGATCATTCCTCGCATAACAGGGTCTGCTGGCTTTGTGTGCATCACGGATCCAGCACAGTTACAGAGAGAGGGACCGGAACCATGGCCGTGGAATATTTACCTGCCAAATGAGGTTTTAGGGGTAAGTTTCATTCTTCTATGACTTTAGTGCTCCTGCTTCCATTAGAGAAGTTTATTGTTCTGTTAAGCAGTATGTGATAGGACTGTTGGTATATTATAGAGCAAACTTATCACTTTCAGGTCAGTGGGGCAAATGGCCAGTGGGGCAAACCTGAAGCTATTTCAATGAAATGGTACTTCCTCCAAAGTGGAATTTTTCCACAGAATCTTATCATTAGTATGGTTCGAATCCATTATCCAGTCTGATTTCATCGGGTGTGCTTTTTCCCTGTGATTCTCGATTGCGTTGAGAGCTCTGGGCTGATTGTGATGGATGTTTATTATGGAGAGTTCGGTTCAGAGATGCATGCTGGTCCAGTTGTGGACAGTGCAGATGTGTTTGTACAGGCAGTGGAGGTTGAGCCCGGTATGCCCACAGCCCTGCTGGGGGGCTCAGTTGGGCTGCATCCCCCGCCCTCCACCCTCCACCTTTACCTGTCGCTCCCTCTCGCCTCCCACCGATGTGAGTCGTGACGCTCCTGAAAGGAGCTCCACTGCTATGTGCCACCCACGTCTAAGCGCTGGCTCCAAGCGCCTGTCTGTCAGAGCCTCTCTCTGGTCCCCTCACTCCCCCCCTCCTCCTCCCCAGGCCTCCTGGGAGGGCGACAGGTGTCCCTGTGACTAACCTGACACGGAGCCAGCGGGTTTGTGACACTGGCCGCTGGGGGGGGGGGGGGGGAACTGTGCTCAGAAGTGGCTGAGTCCAGGAAAGGGCGGCTTCCTCGAGAGAGGAGCTGATACCGAACATGCGTTTCAACCACGCGTCCCCGCCCAGAGCCGGAGCTGGTGGGCGAACGGTGCGTGGGCATCTGTGCCAACATCCGGAACAGTCTAACGCTCGGACCTCAGTTTCTCTCACCTGCTCGCATTGTCGTGTTCAACCATTTCCGTGTGCCCTTGTCTGGGGTAACAGTGATTTTAATGTGTGGTGTGACCCCACCTTCTCCTCTGCACACCTGGAGAAGACGCAAAAGCCCAGGATGCCAGGTAATCATGCAACATTTAGCCACAGTGTGAGGTTTTAATCTTTTCCTTTCTGCCAATAGGCAAAGTCGCTGATAGCTTCTTTCCGAAGAGTAGGATGTTATGAGCAAGATTATTTACATGATTAATTGCAACCGGAGACCTGTCTCATTGCTACATGAATCCAAGGAGACTCTGTAGAATAACGGAGCTCCAAAAACATTCAAATTAATAAGGCAGATCTTTTTGAGGCCCTCTTCAGAGAAGTCATCCATAATGTGGAAAACCCTGCCCTTGGGTAGAGTATTAAATGGCTGCCCTCTCAGAGAACAGCTAGCCTGCCTGACAGCGATAACACCTGGGAGAGATAATGAGGAAAACACACAACAAGCAGCAAACTGAAGAACAGCGTGCAGCACTTAGAGATCTCTGAAAATTTCTTGCTCAAAGAAGGAAGGTCTTGCAAATGAAAGAAGCCAGGGTTTGTGTATCGGTGGTGAAACTACAGTGTCTAGATCCAGAAGTTCTCTCGTTGGGACATTTGACCACTCCTTGAATAAAAGGGTACGCTGGCTTGGGTGTTAAGTGAGGTCTCAGCACATGGGCCCCTCGTTAGCAAACACCTGATGGTGTTTGGCTCATTCGTCCCTGCAGCTGCTGTCACCTGAGCAAGGTCCAGAGCAGATGGCAAACGCCACGCTCACCAAGCCACGGAGTGTCAGAGACGTGCTAATGTTGAGGGTGAACATCGATGAACCCTGTAGGCTTTAGTTACCTGTCAGAGAGAGATATGCACCTGGCCAAGTGACTTCCCCTCAAAACTATGACTTCAGCTGAAACAATTAAGTGCTGAGGAAGAGAGAGAGGAAAAAAAAACACTGAAAGCCTCAAGGACTGGAACTGTCCATCATTGTTTTGCCGATAATCTCAACCCTCCGGTGATAGGGTAGGATTGCTGCGGATCATGAGGCCCCTGTTGGCCTTGTGTATCTCACTGAGACTGAGGCTGCATGGAAATAAGAGCACAGCTAAGGTTCACAGCTTTTTACATGTCGCACGCTCTTTAAGTTTCAGTTACCCAATTATAGATTAAAGTCTTTCAGGGCTACTAAGTTAATTGAAAAGGGCTTCCATTTAGCATTGATTTTCCTTGTCGTTAAACATTTTTCTTATTTTATCTTTTAATCTTAAAATCTTTTGTGTTTTCATATTAAAAAGAATTCCAGCCTAGGTTTGTAGTCATGTGGATCCAGAAACCAACAGAACAACAAAATCCTGGTTGCACTTCAGCCAGGTTTACTTGGAAGCATGTGCCAACAAATGAAATTTTAGTTTTAGAATTGACACACTCCCTGCCACCTGTCCCATACCTCAGTATATACCAGAGGCCTGCCTAAAAAGGTGTGTGTGCCTTGGGTAGATTCAGCTGCTTAAATGAAACTGGAGCTTTCAAACTGTGTTGCAACACTATTAGGACTAAGTGCTAAGAACAGCATTAAGCTTCTCCTGATTTCAAACACATGTAGTGTACATAATGCCTAATAACAGAACAGAGCATTCGTTGAACAAAGTGAACTGTACACTTGTAAATTATAACCTAGTTTAAGGCCCACACAGACTGTTCATTTAAATGTTTTTTTTAATTTACCTTGTAAATTAAAAATTTACATTTTTTAAATTTTTTAATTTACCTAAATGTTTTTGTTTTTACCTAAATGTTTTTGTTTAATTTTTAAATACCTTTTTTGCTGTAACTTCATTTTAAGAAAGAATCAGCACCATTTTTATAATCAAACAACTGCTGCTGTTCCAACAGCTGGTTGTATCAACAAGTCACTGCAATTGTTGTGTTGTAGGTATTTGATTTCTGTGGTACAGAATTCCCATGGCCCTTTAAAAGAGCTCCACAATGTGCAGCTGAAACTGTTGTTACCATAGCAATGAAATCAGAAATGGAGAGGCAAAATTGTGTCAGATTCAATCCTGTGCTAAATTTGTGTGAAGTAATTTTATGGGTGCTTAAATGAGGATTTTAGCACAATGTGTTAGCACTGGTCATACATGAATTGTTTTAAATGTTGTTTTACAGTTAGATATCTCATTCTATTGACAAAATGAAAAAAATATGTTCGATGAGTAAGACAACAGCTGTCATTACTGAATAGTCATTACCTTGTGGTGAAATGTTTTATCATTTCTATGTTGACATACTATATATTTTTTAAAAACAAGAAAAGTAATTATCAGGGCTAAATTTACAGTGTTATTTGAGTCTGCCAAAAGGGAGTTCACCCTCACCTTTATAGATGGTTGACTATAATCCTCAATGATGGGGCTCTGGGGATAACATTTTAAGTGCCTCAATTAAGGGAATGGGTTTAAGAGCAGAAGGAGATGCATGCCCTCCTGGTTTTCTGCTAAATTATTATTGCTATATTATTATAATAATATAGCTCCATATTTTAAGACATCTATAGAGAAGGCAGTGGCCGCATAAATTCTCAAAACATGTATTTGTATAAAATGCTCCTCTAATACACTGTCATGTGTCAGCCAGTAACGCTAACGGTCACGGTACATGGAGGTAGAATTGATCGGTGGACTTCCCAGGTTCCCAAAGCCTGCTGGCTTCCTCTCAGATGCTTTGCCGTGATGAGTACAGCAATTAAATTTCAGCACCAGGGACAGCAATCGAGGCTTGTTCTCCCTCACCACGATAACATTCGGGGAGCCGAAATCACGCATTTCATCCCCAATTGCTTTAAATGCATGTTCAGATTCCAGCTGGGTTTGTTGCCCAGTGGACAGGAGAGTGAATAAACCAGGAGCCAGCTGTTAAGTGGTAGTTACAGTGGAATTGCTTCAGCATTCCATCTGTTCCAGATCAGTTACATAATACAATGCATACAGCCCAATGTATGTTGCTCTGTGTCAACTTGATATTGTTACATTGCATTTCATTTTTCTGGGCAGATGCTCCAGGGTGATTTGCATAGCTTAGTACAAATATCCAGCCATGTAATGGATAGCATGCAAAAACTAAGGCCATTTGGGTTAGGTACTCTGCTGAGGGCTGCAAGAGCCATGCCCCACCACAGAGTCAAAGTGGCAAAATTTGGGTTTACAAGGCTTGTTTCATTTAGCTTAGTGTAAGGACAGTCAAATTTTTGTATTCAGACATTTATCTCTGACATTAACTTTGCAGGCATTAGAGGGGAGGGGAACAGAGCTGACAGTAGGGGCCTTTTTCTGCCAGTTCTTGCACATAACCAGTTATGACCTGGAAAAACCCAACAGTGACAATGGAATGTTTCCCAGCTGTTGTTTACAGCCACAGTTTACATGAAGTGTAACTTCACAAGGTCTTTGTAAAGCACGCGGAAGACCTTCATAAGTATGAGTGACACAACTTTATGAGAGCCCTCTGAAGTTACACTTTATGTAAAATGTGACCCTCTTGTCTTCCTCCTCGATTAAAAGAGACCCAGTATGCTTTTTCCATGTGTCATTGGTTTTCTCCCTATTGAAAGAAAAAATGTCTTTAGCTCAAGGGAAGAAAACCTAAAATCAAACAAACCATTAGCTCACAGCTCAGAATGTGCACACTCACCGCTGGTCTGTTTTGACACTTTGTAGTGAATAAATTGTACATATTATATATTCAGCACAGATTCCTCTGTTTCTCCGTGTGTCGTCTGCCTGCAGCGTGCAGTGGCGTTGAGTGATGTACAAGTCATCAAAAACAGCATTGTGCAGTAAGCTAGAATGAGGTCTGAATTAACAAGTCAGCTGCAGAAGATTTTCCATTTGCCTCCACCTTTAAATCTCAGAAAAACACAGGCAAAAAAGCAGAATAGGAATGGCATGAGGAAACTGTCTGAATATTATCACATAACCTACAGAACAAATACCACAATACACAACATCATAAAAAGAAAATACGTGCCATTTTTATTCCTCATGTCTGTCATTATAAAGCCCAGGGAGGCAAAGCCCCTGCAGAAACGAAGACTATGGTTTTTGGTTCTGTAATAAGGCCAAGAACAGAAATGGATAAGCGAAGGCCCATCTGTAGAGGAACTCTGTGGGGAAAGGCACTGTCCAGCAAGACAGCTGAGGAGATGCAATACTGGGGTTATTTAAGCTGCCCATTCCAACACTGCTATTCTACTGGTGCCACTAGTAGTGCCTGTGGTTGTCCAGCTCATTGAAGTAATTTGATGCTAAACGAATAGAAAGCCAATAAACAAACAAGCTACAAAGCCGCAAGGCTCAGTGTGTCTGGCCATCATCTACAGCTGGAAGCCAAGTATTTGTGGCGTGTCAGCAACTTGATACATAGGAATTTTTTCTGGAAACCAATTCACAACTGCACATCACGATGTTTATACTGTAGAAGTGGACTGATGCACAGCACAGAGCAAATTCCTTTAGGGTCTGTTGGTTTTCCCGAGTAAGCATTTTACTGTTGTTTTATATTGATTGCAGACTCAATACTTTGTACTGTAGAAGCTTTGCTCCCGCTGAATCCCTCAGAACTGTCTCGAGAGGCTCAGTCAATAGCACCTTTTTGTAAATGAGCGATTTCTGCTCTTTGTCATCATGAATATCAGCCTCAAAACAGTGCGACTTCCTAACACCCTGTTACATCATCAGCATCAAATTTCACACACCAAAGTTTGTTACATTTGCAATGGACACATGCACACACACACACACACACACGCACACACACACACACACACACACACACACACACACAAAATAGATAATTTCTTCTGAAGACAGAAATTTGGAAAATATGTAGTTTGTCATTAGCAGAGCAACAGCTCACTAGTAATGAAATGAAGACAGATAATGGATAATAGTAATGGATAACTCTAAAACAGTCAGTTTAGTCTTTCAGGTGTTTGTTCTTTCCAGTTTTTTCCATATTTATTTCAAGTAAATATACTGAATAATGTAAACTTGAAATAAAATCTGCTGTACAATAGCACTATTTTGTGAACTTAATCTGTTTAAATTTGCCGGACAAACTATTTGTATTTTAGAACCCCTTGTATAGTTTCTCTGCCTCTTTGAAGTTTGCTGACTGTCTGCTATGGGAGAGGGTGGGTCTCTAAAACCATCTTTATTTTAACCTTTCAGGTGTTTGCATTCATATGACACAGTTGTGAGTTCTCATATGAAAGTGGAGCATGAAAAGTGATTATTAACCAAACTCTGTATAATGCAAGCCCAGCTGTTCTTCCTAGCAGCAGTCTGTTGCATGTACTTTGGCTCTTGTCCAGGGTTTCAGGCAATGCTATTGATGGTCTTATGGTGTCAAGGACTCATTAATGCTTATTCATGCAAAGATGAAACTCTTTTTCTCAGCTTACTGGTCGCTTGGTTCAAAAGATTTCATAAGTATTTTACCAGCTTCCATATACTCAAGACAAAACTTCTTGACTGCCATCTACCTTTGGGATTGCTGTCTACTCTGGGGAAGAATACAATAAATAAGAGTGTACTTTTTGATCTCTGGTGTCACAACGTTTTTCCTGTGCTCCACAGAGGGATCTGAGAGCCAAGGTGGATCGGTACTTTCATCCTTGGTGTGGCTAGGTAAAGGCCATGGTATTGCATTATTGTGTTTTCTATGTTATGAAAAAAACTTTGTGCTGTCTGAAAAAGAGGGATATCCAGGGCCATACTGATGGATGGAGTACAGAACACAGTGTGTTGGGGTGTGTGTGTGTGTGTGTGTGTGGGCACAGCTGTGTGTGAAGTTATCATCTGACAAATTAATGATGCATAACTAACAACTCTATTAAGATTGCACTTAATTCTGTTAATTGTTGATTAAGAGTGCCACTTTATTTTAAATCAAAAAGCTCTGGCCTTGAGATACAGTGAATATGGGCTGTCAGTCTGTCCACCTAGAGGAGACTGTCTGTCTCTATGAGTCACACTCCAGCGGCAGTTTAACTCAGACGTATCCAATCACAGTGCAACAATGGGAATAGACATTCTGCGATTTGCAGCATAATTCTGTAACATATGACATGCTCCTACCTGACATGGATACATCAGGGATCACCTAAGTATTGAATTTTTCCATGTAGGCATTTTTCTATTTCAGCCTGTTTTCCCCTTATAAGAAACCTCATTAATTTTATCTGGTGTGAGGCAACTCATAATTTCATAAAATTGTGACTACATTCTGTTGTGATCCAAAGTCAATCCCTGTGTAATGGAGTAATTATTAATGCAATACATTAAGTCAAATGGGTTTAGAAGGTCTCTGTTGTGATAATGTATCTGACTTTCTGAGCTGTAATGACTTTCATTTCCTGATGCGATAAGCAGTGATGCGATATCTGTGATAAGCAGCTGTGCTCTATGGTTTCTGAGGCATTGAGAAACAGGGCAATTTTGGGCAATGGCATTAAATATCTATCTATATAGATATAAATTCTAATTTTATCTTGCTTTGCCTCAGTACGTGACTTCAGCATACTTTGACTCCTTTGCATGAATGCACTGGGTTGGGTACACCCAATATGTCTCATTTCAAATAAGCTCTGATTCATTGTTGCCTAGACTAAGGTTCTCTCAAACTCACTTCAAATCCAAGAGTTAATGCTTGGCCCCATTAACTCGATTAGCCGGCCACAGATGAGAAGAATACTGGAGAGATGCAAACGTAAGCATCGCTCAAGGAGTGTGATGGAGATTCATATTTGACACACACCTCCGGCTTCCTGTGCTCTGGACAAGTACAGCCCCTGTCCCAGACACTTCTGAGGAGAATGTGTGTGTATCTTCGAAGCTTTCAAAGTGAGGGATGATCAGGAACACCCCCTCTGGAACATCTGGCCTCACCACTGTTTTAATTGGATGGTGGTTGTCTGTCGTAAAGCTGTCTAACTGTGGGGGGGGAAAGGCACCCGTAAATAACGTGGGAGCACTGAGTTCCATCGCTCAGAATCACATAAACAAACAGTGATGCACTATACAGGGTGCTTTGCAGAGATCTCATTAAAAACCAATCACTGGATGTGGAATGAATGCAACTGATTGCTACAATATCAATTTGATGAGTGCTAACAGTACTGGGTGTAATCAAGTGGGTAATGCCCACCCTAATGCGGTTTGATGGAATGTGTCCCGATTACTTCTATTATAAATGGCCCCTTTGAGAACGTGTGTTATGTCTGTGACGGGGTGACCTTATCGTGCAATTGGAAAAAGTCAAACCAAGAGCAACTGAAATATTACCTTTCATCCTGTAAAATGCAATGCACTCCCAAAGGAAATATTTGTACTCTGGTACATATACCATTTGTGAAGCCAGCGTGTAGAAACCAGTCCAAAGCTCAATACTTTTGTGCAATGTTTTTCCTCCTTTTTTCCTGAAAACTGTGACATTCACAGCCTTCCAGGTTAGACTTGCTCAGATTAAAGCTAAGCTCAAGTCTGAGAGCACATGTGATGTCCTGATCAATGGAGAATTGCCCTGATACCACCTTGGAGATGAGACCTCATTTAATCTGCTGTTTGCTTATCTCTGTCGCTGTCTGACAAGCAGCAACCAGTCACAAAGCATGCTTAACCTTCAGCTCGGGAAATGGTGATTCTATTGACATTCATTCACCCGAAACCGAATGAATGACTTTGTTTTAGTTACAAGCCAGCCCATAATTACCCTGTTGCGAAAGGGGTGTAATGCTACATTTGCTGATAATCATCTCGGGCAAAGCCATAATAGCCACATTAGATGCATGGAGTCTGAATACCTTCTCTTTTTTAGGTTTATGAAGTTGACAGATATTTACCTTCAGTGAGCTGTGACCCGTCACCTGTCGCTTGGGTTAATTACATCAATCAGTGCTTCATTTTGGCTTTCCAGATCACTTTAAACCATCACAGTTTTAAACTGGGAATGACACTGAAATTGTCCCATTCAGGACAATAGTGAGTTGAATTGGGAAGAAGGAGTCTCTTTTAAGACCAGGGTAAAGCTGCTCAGTTTAAACCAAGTAGCTCACCCTCTCTTTGTGGTGAGCTATGAGTTCAGAGGTTGTTGAAAATAATGGCATTAAACATTAAACATTTTGCTTAAGCAATTAAATGTATAGCATCTGCTGTACATGTACGTTTTGGCCAGAACAGATAGATTAAGTCTGGGTGTAAATCAGATGTTTCCAATCATCTGAGTTTGAGTTAGATTGTGATATATCTACACTACTGACTGGCAAAGGAAAACTTCCATTCCCTGTGTGCTGTCCTTTTGTCTCAGTTGCCTTTGTTCTACTGAGAAAATGGCCTTATAAATAGATCCAGGGCAAGGAAAAGACAATCCGTTTTCCCAGTGGAATGAACAGTGTCTAGGCTGTCATTAAGAAATTGTCATCAATCCAGAAAAAAATCTCTTATTCTGATATTATCAGTTTTTTGTGACTGACTGATGAGCAATTTTACTCATAAGATCCTGACGGGATTATGGATAAAATATTCAAGAAGCCCTTCCATAAGTTTTCAATGTCAGGTATTATTCAACCTCATTATGAAATGAACTGTAGAGAACAGTCATATCTACTGTTTAAACTATATTGAATAGCAGTGGAAAATCGGTAGAGAATACAGTGATATGAATGACAGAGGGTAGAGGTGCTGCAATGGCAATTGATCAAACAGATATTGGGAGGAGACTAGTGGTCTACAGTTGACAATTTTAGAGGTGTTAACATTTTCATGCTCTTACACCATGGCGTGTTGAATAATTATAACTGGCCTAAGCACCTTCCAGTTAAGATATATGTACACAATTAAGTATTGCTATAAGGTCCATCTGTGTTTCCATTTCAGTGCAGTTAATATTTAATTTCATCCCAGCAGCACATTCTCATAATGTGAGCTCTGCGGCATGAGTTTTCCTGAATGAGTATTACCCATGTGAGTTGAGGATGACCATTACAGAAAATCTGTAATCCGCTATCTATTAAGAGACATGCATAATGGGAACGGAGCTAGTGTGGGGTTCTTGTAGAAAGTGTGTGTGTGTGTGTGTGTGTCTGATTAAGTAAGGATAATGCGAATGTATTTAACATTGGCTATTAAAAACATTAAAAAATCAACATAATGCATAATTTATAACAGTGCAGCTGGCTTAATTAAAGTTATCACACGCAGTCTGCACAATGTATACATGGAGGATGATATGGTACATTTATGTTATATGATCTCTAATCTAATTCCATTTTCACTGGTCCCTGTGACAATTACATATTACTTCTGCTCTCAATCATAGATTTAATGGATGCAAGGAGCTGAAGCAATTTAAGGGTTATTTTTGCAACCATTGCAGACCATGAAGGTTTCCACTGCGTTGTACTATCTGGAACAACTGACCCAGAAAGCGCAGATAGTCTAGCACAACCCTGATTTGGATTGTGATACACATGGTAATTGTAATCTTAATTGTTTACTTAACTTTGTAAAATAAAATGAACACCAATATACAGTGGAGCAAGTCTGATGTAAATTTGATGCAAATATCTGTGTGCAACAAAGATTAAGGTGCAGTATGAGGGCTTGCATTTTGGCTGTTTGAGGGCTGCTTGGGTCTTGCTCCACATTTGAAAATAAATAAAAAGGAATAAGCTGATCAGGGAAAGATTGCATCTGGATGGCTTTGTGTTAAAACTTTTTACTTTGACTTTGAAAAAATCTTTAATAAGCAGTTGGACAAAGGCCAGAATAATTTACTTTCAAGAAGACAATTCCATTAGATGCCACAAAACATCTATGTCAAGGGAGTTTCAAATGTTCTGCAATGTCTGAATTGTTATATTTATAGACTAGTTATGTGCCTAGATTTTTCACCCACAGATGGTTTAGAAATTATTTGACTATTGTCTCATTATTTGACTATGATTTGATTAGGTCATGGTGGGACTGGGGTCTAGGCCTGATGAGGAAAAGGCTTGGTTATCTGCAGTTAACACATTTCCCGCAAGACTTCCTGAATGGCATTAGCCAATCCAGTGCCTCACCCTGACAGGAAGTCATGGGCTTTTTTGTTTGTTGGATAAAATGCTCTGCAAATTGATTGATTGTTATTACATGTGGATAGGGTGTTGTAATGAGCTTAGTGAGAGGGTGAACCATCCATATATTTTCAAGATCAATGAAACGCAGAATTACTTTTAAAAAAGTCATATATGTGTATAATGATGGCCTAAATATCTGGCACCTGGAAAGATGTTGGAGTACTATTTTCAAAAGATTATGAGATGTCCTAGTACAAACTATGTTAGCTGTAGTTGTTTTTTGAACTGTTCTGCTTCATCACATTAATTTTGTTTGTTACTTGAAAACTGTGAATTGTGCCTTGGGTATTAAATATTAAATATTCACTAAATATTAAATATTTCTTATGTAATAAATAATGATGGTGGGAAAAATGTATTATACTGCATTTAACACAAAATGATACATTCTTGTATCTACTGTAGAGATAGTAATTTGGTTTTAGAAGTATGTTGATTTTGAGATGAATGATAAGTCATTTTTTGGTTGTCCTACTTGGTAAAAATGAGGAAAATTCTATTTATTTGGGAGTACAAAGCACACACATATGTACTTTCTTCCTCTTATAGATTAGACAAGGCCCTTGATTGCTCTACATTGAGATGTCACATAATTAGTGAATGCATAAGTGCACTCTTCTCTGTCCGATGTTCACGAAGTGAATTATTCACGGGCTCTTAGAAGGAAATGTTGAGTTCCAGCTGCAACAGAGCACCTTGGTTGCGCCAGAGAAGAAAGGTTTTGGCTCAGTCTTTGAACAGGCGCACACAAACACAGTAACCTCTTCCTGGATCTGCCTGGAAGACCAAGTGACAGCATTTCCTGTGACTGTTTCCTGTCTCCTCAGGCGCTTTGTGGTTATTCATATGCAACTGGTGTTTGCGGCCAGCCCCGAGCAGGATTCCCAGTTTCCTGGACCCTTTCAACTTTGAAATGTCTAAGGACTGAGGGGGGAAAAAAAGTCTTTACCTACCAAGCAGCCAGACAATCAGTGCGGGAATGTACTTTCTTGTAAAACTGGTGAACCAGCAGAAACCTGTCATTTAAACCTCCTGGATATTTTTTTTCATAGGATATACACTTCATATCAAAGGTAAAGAGATTGCCACTCTGTAATTGTCTCAGTCATTTAGCTGTTCCGACTTTTATTGTTCCATGAGAGAGAATAGCTGATTAACCATTTTGTATGCTGTTTGCAGTTGTTTTTTGGGTGTACTTAAGTAAAGGATTTTTGAAGTTTCAGTTGGTCAACTGTAAGCAAAGTCTGGCTTTTCTGAAATTCTCTGAAACTATACCTTGGAGGAAATATGACTAGTACTTTGACTTGTTGCAAGCTCTGTCTGCTTTGATTGCCTGTCAGTAAATGAGTCAAATTCGTCTTGATTTAGTGCTGCTAACAAGGAAACTGTCCGATAGTGAGTGATAGCATTACAATGAATGAGATGTGATCAGTTTGGGTTTGACTTGAGGCAAAGAGATGTCCTAATGGAACACCTTACAGTTATATATAGTAAGGGATCATATTAACATGGGTGCTTGAGAAAATGAAAAGCTCTTAAAAATAGAACATTTAATTACATCCCTTGGTCCCTAAATGGCAACCAAGACCAAACTTTGAGGTGAAATCCACTACTCTGGTGGACAATAGAGTTGAGTTAATAGGAGAACTAAGCTGCCATAAATGCAATTCTCAAAATATTAAGGGATTCCTCAGCTTCAACAACATCAAATGGTAGAATAAGGACTGGTAATGAACCTTATATACCTGATATACCTGATATGAACCTTATTCTCAGGTTCATATCAGGACTTAAGAAGCAGACAGCTTCAGTCTGGAGATAAATAAGCCAATTTGTCATTGCTAGGGCCTCTGTTTATTCATGAGTGATGTGCACTGTTATCTGTCAAAGGCAGACTCTAAATCTGCACTTACATTATGTTTAGAGTTAGAGTATTCTTGTTTTACTGTTTAGTCTTTATGTCTTGACTTTATCACTGGAGGAGAATGACTATTTGTCACGAGGAGGTCAAGGAAAAGGATGAGACAAGATAACAAACGGAGTCCCGTCAGCAAATTTCAGGGCTCATCATACCCCTCTTTTGATATCTCCTTTTTGTGAATGGTGCTTAATCTTGATTCATACACTTTTCAGAAGGTGCCCCGTGTTTATTCAATTATAGTTTTTATCTAGGGGAAAGTGCTGCAGTGCATTCAATCTGCGACTGGGTTTTGAAAAACACGCTTATGATTTGAACAGTGGGAATACATTTGCAATGAATGCATAATAGGGGTTGTTTTACATTAAACTGTTGAATTTCATCAATTACGCTGTGTTCTGCACCAAACCATGGATGTGAGTTGTTTTTGTGTTCCTTAATTTAATTATTTTATTTGCTTAGTCGATGCCTTCATGCGGAGTGGCTTACATAGCTTGCATTTTGCACATAATCCTTTTATACACCTGGATTTTTAATTAAGCTCATCAGGTGAAGTTCCTTGCTTGAGGGATCAGCAAAATAGTCACCCAGTACAGTAAACGGCAGTCTGTGGCGGCAGTGTAGCATAGTGGTTAAGGAGCAGGACTTATAACCAAAAGGTTGCCGGTTCAATCCCCGCTGGGACACTGCTGCTGTGCCCTTGGGCAAGATACTTAACCCGCAGTTGCCTCAGTAAATATCCAGCTGTATAAATGGATAACATTGTAAAGAACTGTAACCTATGTCGCTTTGGATAAAAGCGTCTGCCAAATGAAGACATGTAAATGTAAGCCTGCATTTATAAGCCCAGTGTCATATTGCTTTATACTCCAAATGCTGGAGTGTTGAGAGTTTGTTGGTACTAACGGTTATGTTCCCTTTTAGAATCTATACTTAATTATTTAGTGGCCCAAGGCTGAGCCACCGTCCATCCAAATGGCAGAGTGAGACACCTAGTGGTATGCCCCATTTCGGAATGTACCGTCTCTGGCTCTCCCCTAAGTCTCACTACCTGCAATCATAGAACACTGCATGAGTTTTGGATAAAAAGGGAAGGTGATACAGATCAGAGGCTAACTGGCCTCTTGAATCACAGATTGGCTTTGAAAGAGTGGGTTAGGATCAACACAGCAAAGAAATATCATTATGAAACAAACATCAAAAATATTTGTGTGGAGTATAGAGTAGAATGATGATGTCATTGCATTGTGTCAACAAAATTACAGGGATGAGAACATAATGCTTACTTTAAAGGACCTCATCAGGAAGTTGATGGTAAACAGCATTTAGTTTAAGTGCTCCAACTTAAGTGCTCATGTAATTGTGTGTCTTTCAGACTCTTACATTCACCACCACACTCTTTTTTGAAATTACAATGTTCAAATAAGCTACAGAAAAGGGGCAGTTCAATCTTCTTGGCTATATTTTAGCCGATACTTTGAAGGTTGTACGCGTGGTCCCAGTCAGTCACGATCAGTCTGTGTGCAGAATTGAAATGTCACGTCTCATCCGATGCACTGCGTTTCTCTAACTTCCCCTTGGAAGTAAGTATTACGATGATGAATGAACCCAGAGTATGGCTATAACTCACAAAATTCACTGCAAGAGCAACATGTAGTCTTCAACTTGTTTGTCATAACATCCATTCTGGTTGCAGTCATGTTTTTGCATTTGTGGGCTACACAATAAATAGCCTGCACAATAAACAAGGCGGAGTAGGGGCAACTTGCAAGGGTGTTGTTCAATAGCTGACAAGTCATCCTTTCATGAACACCCAATAAAGGTTGTATGTTGCTCTCAGGTGGATTTCAGAACCCAATCTCGAGCAAGCCATTCATTTTTGACACTGAATAATTCATGGGTCAGGAGAATTTGGCTGACTTGATTTTGGCAGGTTGCCCTCTCCGTCCTTGTTGGGGTTTATTAAATGTGGCCCTAAGGCTCACTCTCCAGTGCTTGCAGAGCACCTTAGCCCAGCTGCACCACCGCGTGACCTTCCTAATGGGAATTAAGTGGCCGTGTTGAAAAAAAAAAAAAAAAAAAAACCCAGTTGTTGCAGGAAGATGTCTGCCCTGTGTATCGGGCGGGAAACAGGACGTGCCATTGGGAGAGGTGACTCATTTTCCATGAGCTGCAAATTCCCTGTTGCCCACAGTTAACTTTTAGCGACAGTCCTGCTAAGTCATGCATCTAAGCACTGGTTGACCATTAGCAGCATCCCAAAATGATGCAACTGAGTGTACTTAAGATTCAGCTCTGGGTTGTACTAGAGTACTGAAAAGTAGAATTATGGAGTAATGGTGTTAGACAATGCCTGAGAGTCAGATAATGACCGATTTTGAACAGTAAAGGTGACAAATGTATCACAAAATGTGTTTTGTACTTTAGGCGTATGTTTTAGCTGTCATTTGAGTGATAAGTTAAATAAATGTCAGTTGATTGGATCTGTGTTTATGCTTTACAAACCTTTCAAGAAAGAATGAACTGAGCGCTACCATCATTTGAACAATTGCAGTTCTCAGCCTATCAGTTACTGAACCAGCTTTTTACTGTAACGTGTTCTTGCTGGGGACGTGCCCCTTTGAGTGAAATGATGTATTGCCTGATGGATTGGTACTGAGAACTGTTTTAGGCCACAGGAGTCAATTCTTGAAAGGCAGAAAGCTCTGACTGCAAGTCGGCACTGAGAAATGCCACAGTGCCAAAATTAGAGTGTGTCAGTGTTATGTTTCTGAATGTACGTCCTCAGTGTGGTATCACACACAAAACACTGAAGAGCGTGTTCAGGTCCATATCTAATCAAAATGTCTTTGATTGGATATGTAGTAACAAATTAAACAAATGACTTATTTCTTTATTTATTTTGCTCTCTTGCATGTAAGAGTAAATGATTTCATGAATTTCCAATTTCCTGAAATAGAAAATGTTACCACTTGCATCAAGTAATAGTATAACACTTGTACTTTTACTGGATTCTAACTAGATTCAATCCAACTGATATAGGTTTTGTCCTCGCTGCTAAGGAAGGATATTTTTAATCTTCTCCTAGTAGGAGAGAAATTAGAGAAATGTATTGAAATTATAGAAATAAAAATGTGTTCAAGAAACACAGACTGTTCAACTCTTTAATTCATTACTCGATGTTTAGAAAAAAGCCTGTCACAGGTAGCTTTAATCTGGCCCTTTCAAAGATGCTTTAAAGTGTCATCCATGAGTGAACTGTAGCCTGTTGTGTCTGTTGTCAATGTGCCATTGACACAGTGTTGCACTTCCTTTTGATTTCATTCTTTAGTGTCCTTATTTCTGGCAATGCGCCTACTGTATTAGAATTGTACTTGCAGCCCCTGCATCAAAACTGCTTTCATCACGCAGGTTTAAAACGAACTGGTGCCTAGCTGGGAGTGCTGACCACATACGGCCCCGCTCTGGAATGCACTGTTAGTTACCCATTAATGCGTTAATGAAATTGTGGTGCGCGGTAAAAAAGAAAAGGAATGTACTGACTTTCGCAGAAGAGTGATTACACGCTTTCGGAAAAACAATCGCCTGTCTGATTGCCTTCTTAAGAGAGGGCTGATTGGGGGGCCTGCGGGGCTGGGGAACACAATTATTGAGTAATGGATGAGATTCGTGCGAGTCTCCGCAGACGAGGGATGGGAGATGCATCCAAATCTGCGAGCGGCTCTCGCGTCGTCTTTATTTAGCTGCCAGTTGAACTGGCAGCCCTGTTTCCATAGACAACAGTTTCAGACATGGGGAGAGAGAGAGAGAGAGACTTAATAATATCAATGTATTATTCAATTCTGGATTACAAACACCACTGATTATATTACAAAACAGTATTTCTTTAAGTGATCTGAAGCACATGGACTGTGTTTTGCCTTATGAAAAAGGAGAGACTGAATACATTAAGCATTGACACCAGTTGACATGAGGAGGAACCTATTTACTGATTTGCTTCGGTAGGATTGGCCTTTCATGCAGACTTCACCTCTGTTTCTTGTGACTCTGGTCAAGAAGGAGGACCTCTGTCCTACACACGCTTTATTCAGATGTAGGCCTTCACTTTGCAAACATTGGCCTTCCTGGCAGGAACACCTACCGGATAGCTGCTCAATTTCCTGTTCTTCTCGGGCCGTGATGGAACGATGGCGGGGTCCGCGACTTGACGGTTGTCGTGCTGATGGCTTTCGCTGCCAGGAGGGAGAGGTGATAACCTCTGGGTGTTTGTCTCCCCTGAGCAGAATTGGGCAAGCTCATCAGAAGCCCACTTCCCCTTCGTCTCTGTGTGTTCAGCGGCATGACACGGAGACAGAGGGATTAATTAGAGGTGGTTAGTGAAACGGGGCTGGTTGTGCCTGTGAATAAACAAGATGGTACTTCACTGGAATATCTAAGATTTGACCTAGGTGGGGGGGTGGGGGGGGTGGGGGAGAAGAGTTATTGGAAAAGAGTGCCTCTATGTTGAGTTTTTAAGTGGCTCTGTAATATCCACGAGGGTCTTTCTCGCTCTAATGCCATGTTCTCCTTCTGGAGAGTGCTCCACTCGACATTTTTCCTGCAATTTAATTCCTGTTTTTTTTCTGATCCTTGTTAGCTGAGTGACAGCTATTCTTCCTTGGGGCCACAACATCAAAAGTTAACACAAAAGAAATATGGGTAGTTACTATATATTAATATTTAAGAAAGGAGATGGTGAAAATAAAAAGGAGACAAATATAACAGATCGAAAACTATTAACCCAGATAATCATCACAATGTAGTGATGAGAGCCTGCCAGTAGTTGAAGATAGAAATCTTCCCACCTAGAGAAACGTAAGTGGTGCAAGTTCATTTACAATGACGAGTACTGAGAGACATATTTCTTAACAAAAGTTAGAAAGTTATTGGAATTCACACAATGAGGCAAAATGTCAGGGTTACATGCAGAGACATTTATATAGTATTTATTAACAATTCCTGTATATTGGTACCTTTTGGTTTTGTGTGTTTTGCAGTTGGCTGGATTTAGAAATGGGAACCCTGAGCATTCAAGTAAAACAGTTTTAATGCATCCTCTCTGTTGGAGGGATTCGTTTCAGCAACCCTCCCCAGCTTGGCTGCCATGCTGACAATGGAGTCAGTGCAACTCTGATTAAATGCCTAAAGGCAAAATAAGTAAGTAAAATACATTTAATATGCATAAATAAATAAAACTGGGCCCCTTGTGGGTGGCAGCACATTCCCGACTATGAAGATGAGGTGGGTTAATAAAAGGTCTGGGAAACTAGTTGCTAGCAAGCTATCTTCAACATTAAGCTGCAGATGGCTGTATGCTTGTTGTGAATAAGCTAACATGCCTGGCTTGCCCATTACTAAAACTTCTAGCTAGTTTGGTTGGCTAGTTATTTCTAGCTAGCTAACTGTTTGTCAGCTGTAGCTAATTTTGTAGGAGCTATTTTCTATTTAATATAGCTAATATAGCTAACTATAGTGTACATAACCTGTTATCATAACAGAGTGTGGCGTTACATGCCATTGAATTTGCTTCCTGCCTGAGCAAATCTATACACAATTCCTGTTGTCCAATAGACCATTCAGAGACTAACGTGATGACTTATCGATCCCTTGTAAGTATGACCAAACAAAGGTTTTTTTCTGTATGGGAAACATGGGTAACGTTACCTTAGTTACACACTCTCCTCTGATTGGTCCAGACATCCCATGTGACCAGGGTCACTTCAGCTGAACTTTGACCAATGTAAATGTCAAGGCACAGCAGAGGGCAGTGTCTGAGGTTTATTGATGCTTCAGCTGCATTGTGATGGCAGTCCTGTCATAATTAACCTTAAAAGTCCAGCAGTAGTTGAAGGCAGTTACATTTTATTCAGAAAAGCGTGTCCCAGAACAAATCTGAAGTAAATGTCAGAGCGGATGCACAAGTTTGCTCATATTGGCTCTCCTTAATCCCCTATTATCTTTGTTCCTGATTACAAATATCACCGTGTAGTCAAGGGTGGCAAATTTATCTCTTTAATTCAATCAGTCTTAGCTTCAGGAAACCCTCTGCGTGTTTTGCGGTGCTGGTAATCCAGCAGAATTCCATAATAATTGCCTCATGGAGCGATTGTTCCAGTTCAGCAAAGAAGGGCACATCCCTCTGCTGCTTATTTTGACAAATATTTCACAGGCATTAGTTTATTTAGCTAGGGATCGCTCCAGGTATACATTCTTAAGCACTGTTAAAATGCCTAAAAGCTCTGTGTAAGACAGTAGTTTTGTGGTATGGAGATAGATTTACAGTATGTGTGATTCCTTTTTTTTTTCAAAAGCAAAAATGTAAAAACAAGAGGCCTTGGACGTGTTATGCGGTCAAAGCAGGGTGCCACGTCACCATAGCAACCGCTTGGAACAGCGATAAAGAGCTGGTGTAGATGCAGCCCATGCCTGGAAGCCCTGTAAAGGCAGCTCCACAATAGGGTAACCTTGGGGGAACCGCTTGCCTGTTGTGTGACGGCCTCCAGAAGCGGACTTCTCTTAAGCAGACAAGCAGCCTATACAGTGACATTTTGTGACATACTTGTGAAAGTGTAGCAATGGGGGCGCTCACCAAGAAATATTGCTGCTCTTTGTCTAACAGCAAAAGAACACTGTACATCTTTTGCCCCTGTGTTTGGATTTAAATTATGGTGTGTGATTTGTCTGTTTATTACAGATCCAAAAATGAGTCAAACTGTCTTGCGATTAAAACCAAATCAATTACATGTGTAAAAACTGCAATAGTTTTAGCTGCATAGTATGTAACGATCTTATTTTAAGTTGAAACGAATCCCTGTTTCTGAAACATCAGGCAGTTCATCACGGTGAGCGCAGGGATGCTGTAGGATGGAAGCGTGGAGTAACAAGCCCTTGGACAGTGGAGACACGAGATTATCTGTCTCTTTGACAGCCTCTTGTGGGATTTTTCAAAGCGCGGCCGCTCGCTTTGTAGTGCTGAGCCAACACAGCTCAGAGTGTTATCAGAGATTACATCAGATCAAACTGTGGCGCACTCCCATCAGTCAAACCGCTGCTCGACCGCTCACAGCGGAACCTGCCGGTGTCCACAAACACAGCTCGGCCTGTATGTGTCAGGGATAACACTAGTGTTAATTAATCTCACGCACATTTTCTGTATTGATTTGGTTGTATTGACGAGCTGGCTGATTGTTTACTGCTGAATTTGCACAATTTGGCCTGGGCTGAACAATGTTTCCTGGGTTTGGTTATTAGTTTTCCCTGATAAGCAGGAACAACATTGTTTTCTCCTGTACAAAGAGCACTTTCCTCTGATGGGTCTAAATCACCCATGTGACATGGCCAATCGTAGACCAAGATTGCATTGTATATGAAGAGAACAAGTGACACAAGAAGAAAACAACACAAGCTCAAGCACAAAATGTAGCCTTCTCCCTCTCTTTGGTTCTTTGCCAGCACTGGAATCAAGGCAGCACAGTGATTGGGGTAGTGCTCTATACAGCCTCTCATAGGGCCAGTATTGACTGACAAACAGCAGACATTGTTTTTTTTTTTCCTTCTCCTTAACACAATGTCTGTTCCTATTACCTCTGACCTGGCTGGCCATCATAAATGATGGATGACATCATAACGTGAAACCATCTCTCAAAGCTTTTGTGGAAGCGGTGAGCAGACACTAGACTGGCTACCCTACAGTCTTCCTGTGCCAAATGGTGCCAAGTTGTTGCAACGAGCCACATCCATCGCCTCTCAGTTCATCAGGGTTTCAGAGATGTACTTTATGCAGACCCTGTACTCTTGGCATTGGACTTTGTGTACTTATGGGAAACCAAGAACTGCTCCTTTAACAGCTCTGAACGGTTTACCTAGCAGTTGTCATTAGCGGTGAATGTCGTGGCATGGGGTGGAAGTGTGGCACAGGGGATAGGGAAGCTGGCTTGCAGCCAGAAGATACAGGTCCTGGGTGGGACCCTGCTGTTCTAGGATATCCAGGATATCCTGCCGTATAAATGGATAACAATATTTAAAAATATAAGCAATGGTACCATTCTATATCATCAGAGGGCATCAAGCGATATCATTTTTGCAAGCACATATCAGTTTATTTACTGTGATGCGAATCAGTCGTTTTAGTCAATTTCAGAGGTTGTGACTGCTAGTTCAGTGCCAAAAAAACTACCTTTTCAATAAACTCAAACATTGTCTGAGTCCTGTGCTAGTCCTAGGCAGGCAGTCCTGAGCAATGCACAGAGATAGCATGTTATAATCTCTGGATTAGAGGGAGAAGAGAAGAAATTAGAAATGGATGCCTTTGAAGAACATTTTGAACTTTTTGGGGGATAAGTAGTCCATACAGATACAGATACATCCACTCCTTCTTCCACTGATATACTCTGGTTCCCCAGGACCAGGACATCCCTCTGGACTGGAATGACATCTGAATTATTCTTCTTCCTCTTCTTTCATTAGAACAAAAAGCTAATTCAAAGTTCTGTAAACCCTCAGAGGTAAGTGTTCACTTGGACACACAGACACGCACACACATTCACGTGCACACACACACACACACACACACACACACACATACACGTTTGGGGCATCTACCCAAAGCGCTTTCCTTAGATTTCGTGTTTGGGTTCCTGCCTTTTTAATGTACCTTTTAATGCGCTGATGCAGTTTCATCAGCTCTGCCTTTCGCCCTCTAATTTGCAGTCGCCCACCGCAGGCGTTTACGTTAGTGTGATTTTCCAGGGCATTATTGGCTGATGGCAGCTCTCAGAGCACCGTGCATTCAGGGTAAATGGATTTCCTACCGTCTGACCGATAAGATGGAGCGGCGCTCTCCGTGAGGATGGTAAACTGTTTGCCATATAAATAGTGACAGGGGAACGGAATAGGCTCCAATTGCCCGCTCCATCTGCGGTTGACATTGCCACGTGTCAGCATGCCCGCACTCCGCTTTCAAATGCAAGTGCAAATCCTTGTCAGAGATGTAGGTCACCAAATGTATTTGGGACCAGTTCTGTAGCCTGTTTTTTGTAGCAGTGCACAGAGATGTACCGAAATACTGAGGGTAGATTTTAGGTGTGCGAAGAAGTCTTGACTTCTCTTTGGAAAATAGCTGGCTTGTTTTGGCTAGATCCATTTCCGTCTGATGCAGCGATTACAGAACTGCTGATATTTGCAGTGCATTTCCAGTGATGTGCTGGCAGAGAATGCTAATTGTAAGGTAACATTACTTCACTTTAGTTTTACCATCATACTAATTGGATTTCTTTGAATATACACATCCTGGGACCATGCTGGGTGTGGCTTGCAAGGAACAGTGACTGGAGAGTCTGCCAAAAAAAAATCTGCCCTCATATGATTTTTATCCTTTACATGATTGCAAGATGGGTAATGAAATATGGACTCACCTGAAAGAAGTCCAGGTTTTTATTTGATCGCCTCCATTCAGCGCTGGATGAAACCAGGAATGCTACACAGGGCATCAAATGTTGATTTAGATGAAAATGGATACACAGGAAAGCTGATTTTCTTTTAAATATTGTCACTGTTAACTATTGGAGATGCTTAAATGTACAAAATTGCCCCGGTTTTGCTCTGTATATGCTTCTGATGTTGTTGACTCCTTATATGGCTTTTCGCTTGTTGTTGTACTCTGCCTCACTAGTAAGTCACCTTGGCTAAAAGCATCTGCCGAATGATTAAATGTAAATGTATAGATCATATGTGTCTCATGACCAAGTAGTCAAGCATATGCAATATTATGCCTTGCTTAACTTTTTTCATATTTTCACCTTTTAAGGTCTGTGCACAATACCTCATTGAAAATTGAAAATTGAAACTGCACTTTAGGATGGCTGAGGTCTCAGATGAGTTGTTTCAGATAGTTCTTTAGTTCGGGTGCCTTTGTCCCAGACAAAATATGATGATTTTTCACATACTGTGTTATCCAGTCATACAGCTGCATATTTTCATTTGAGGCAATTCAGTATATGTACCTCAGGGGCGCAATAGCAAGGTGAACCTGCAACCTTCCGGTTTCATGTACACTGCTACCTGGTATTTAAGGAAGGAGAACAGCGGGCCCATCCTGCTTTCTGAAACGGCCAACAGACAGATGTAGCACATCTTTCCCGGTCCTGAAAGTAGGTCATCGCTTTCCTCATGGCAGCTGCAGATGTCTGCTGTAAATCTGTGTCTGACTCTCACCTGGACCCTAGAGCCCTGCTCCTGTTAGTCTGTGAGCAAAGTGAGCCCCCTCTATCCACCCAGCTAGTGAATTACAGTAGTGCGGCGTGAGGTGCAGGCCAGCCGATGTGTGCTCTGTTGTGAGCAGGGAACTCAGCTGGGAGCTCCTGGCAGCTGCTTAGACCTGCTCCATCTGATGGGGGCTAAATGGAACAAAAAGGTAAACTGCTGCTGGGACAAAAGCGTGGATTTACTCGAACTGCAAGGCCAGTGTGTCTGTGCTGTGGGCGTTTGTGTAGGTGGGCGCGGGTGGGTGGGAATGCTTGGGTGTAGGAGTGAATTCGTGAAGGGGTGTGTGTGTGACAGTATCTGTGCGTCTCTGTTTGGGAGAAAAGGTGAGTGGCTTTGATGTGTGTTTGGGAGAGAATATGCATATGAGTGAGAACCTGTGTGTGTGAGAGAGGAAGAGAGTATAAGTGATTGTGTGTGATGTGTGTGTGTGTGTATATGTCTGTGTGTGATGAATAGAAATTGTGAGTGAGAATGCATTTGCATGTGAGAAAAAGAGAGAGAGAGAGAGAGAGAGAGAGAGAGAGAGAATATATCTGTGTGTGTGTGTGTGTGTGAGAGAGAGAGAGCGTGAGAGAGAGACAGAGAGAGAGACAGAGGGAAAGAGAAAATTAGGTAGTATATCCCTTCCTGGCCCAGGGTTCTGTCTGTATAACTGAATAACTGAATCCTTATGATTTGGGTCATTAAACACTAGACAACCATTATTACACTGCTTAATGTGCCCCACTGATTCGGTGTTGAAGAATAACTCGTCTGTGAAATGCCTGATCGATAACTAACATAAGCTAGGCTTTGTTCACAAGGATTCTTCTCTTCCCATCTTTTGACTACAGGCCAGCCTGCTACAGTCTTCAGTTGTGGTGCCTCGTAATGACAACGGGGTGCAGTTCCCCTAGTAACCATAGCAGAGAGCTCTTTTATTGCAAGCTGTACGTAGGTCTCACAGTGAGAGCAGGTCAAAGGTGGAGGGAGAAATCAAATGCACAAAGAAACCCTACTGATCTTTGCTCTTGTCTATCACCCTGCTCCAAGACTGCAGTTCTACACATTCGAATGAATCTGTGACACAACCAGAGCTCTCATCTCAACATGGCACCATCTCGCTTGTCTCCCATAGCCACCAGTACCCCACCTGTGGGAATCTTTACCAGGCCAAAAATGCGCCTCCATATGAGCCTTGAGCTGCAATGTCTTTGAGGCAGCTTGGAGAGGTGCAAAACTGCTAGAGGATGAAGTGCAGAATCTCTCTGAGAAGTTTTTAAGGTCTGTTTAATCTCTTTTTGTGGCCAACGGCACAAATAAAATATCAAATAGAGAAACAACACTACAGCCGACAGTTTTAATCAAAAGAAAAGAAAGAAGATGGATGCTGTGAAATAGGGAGAAGCGGAGACGGAGAAAAAAGCCTTGCATTAGCATGTGTGCATGCGCCAGTTTTTTGGCAAGTCTGAGAGGGTGGTGCTGAAATGACGATCGCGTTGTGCAGAGTGACCCTAAAAACAACCCCTGCCCCGACCTGGGGGAGAGGGGACAGCACTCGCCACTGTCTGTGTGCCCGCTGGGGACGATGGTGTGCATGGTGGGGGCAGGATTCCTGAGACGATGGGCCTTCCCTTTGTAACCACCGGAAACGCATCCTAGCTGTACCAAGGTGTTTCCTGTCTGGCTCTGACAGGGTGGTGTTTCCTTGTATTTTTCTTCCGCAGTCTGCTGGAGCCACATGCGGCTCACAGCGCTTGCCTTACAGTAAACAGGTTACAGAGCTCTAGAACATTGAGTGCGTTGGCCTGGCCTGGAAGTTTATGCATGATTTGTAATAAATCGGTTATATAAATATCATCACTCATGTTGACTTGTTGTGACAGCGGTGCTCAAAATGCAAAGATATTCGAGCCGAAACTGATAACCAAGCCAACGTCCTTGATTGAGGGGGAACCAGAAAGCAATAAACATTTCTTTTCCTCTGGAGAATGGGACACGCATTAATGGTCTGTTGGCAACAAGTTAGACACCATGATCTGCTGGGGTAGGGATGGGTATGTCAACAGGGTCCCCTTGCCTCACACTTTTTGGGGTGCCTGCAAGTCACTCAATAGAGAGGCACCCATCCTCCATTTGGTGTCTGCTCTCCTGGTGCACCGTGGGGCTTTCAGTGCAAAAGATAGCCATCAGCTGCATGCGAGTGAATCAGAGGAAGCACTCGATGTGCTTTCTTGCAACTTTGTGAGTAAAATGGGTGCTGTTGAGAAGGCAAAGCTAATATGTACAACTGCCGATTCCAAAGTCATGGTGCATCCTTACAAATTGGGGGGGAAAGGAAAAAAAGGCCTTACTGCATTGCAATGATCCAGAAACTCATACTGTCGAAAATGCAGCGAACCCACTAAGCCCCTGCAGTTTGTGGTGTGTACAGCAAGCCTGGCAGAACACTGCCCATTTTCTTTCTCCTACAGGCAGGGACCAGGACACACTCTTCCATCTCTCTGCATGCTTTGGACTGGGTCTTTAGGCGCTTGGCAGAGCTCTGAGTGTGTGGGTGTTTCCCTGGGAGCCCGGGAGGTGCTTCATTCTCTGTTTTTTCTACATATGATATATATATATAATTTTTTTTTCTGAATTCCATTCTTCCCCCGTGGGTCTACCTCATAGTTTCCATGGCAACCTCTCAAACTAACAGGCTCCCCCTCAGGTTTGCTGTGAGTGGCGGTGTTACAGTAGTCACTTAAATGTATCGCTCTTTTTTTGCACTCCCCAGAAATGCACGGAGATAGCAACATCTCCATGGTTACGGGGAGGCCTCGCCATCCTCGGTTTGTTAACGCATAGCATGTTCCTGTAAGGTAAGTGGGACGGAGACTCCTCATTTTTAATTAGAGATGGGGGGGGTCGCGCAAACGTGTCGGCCATTCTTTAAGTACCGGTGTTCTTTATCGCGCCTCGCCACCCACGTCGAGCTGCAAACCCACGCGAAAAGTGGACTTCCGGCCGCTAACGTTCCCGCATGCACCTCGGGGCTCTTTTCGGTGCCAAGTTAAAGCAGTCACGGTAATGCATGGATTGGATTGAGCTACTGAAACAGAGAGAGAGAGAGCGAGAGAGATAGAGAGAGAAAAGGAAATTCAGAAATTTGAAGCATCCGGGTGCCAGGTCTGTCCGTGTGCATCCTAAGCAGCGAGCCCCGCTAACCCGCTCGCTCGCCGCCGTTGCCGCCACCCACGTCCTCCTGCAGGAGGACAGCAGCGGTCTGCAGGAGCGCGTTGTGTTCCGCGCCGGGAGGGGGGGAGGCACTCCGGCCGACGGGAGGTGAGAGCACTTGGGCACGCTGTCAGATCTCAGAGAGGGCCGCGTCCGGGGGCGGGGTGAGAGCTTTGGCCGAGGCGCTCGTGGCCGTTCCGCTTGGCGAGGGCTTTTGCAGGGGGGCGGAGGCTGCTGAGACTGACGTCAGGGATGAATTAGCGGGTGCTCGCGGTTGGAACGGAAGAGAGTGCTTCGGAGGGGAAGGCGCAGCTGTATGGGACTCACATAAGCAGGTTGGCAGCAGAGGTCAGCACCTCAGGCTGGAGCTGGGGATGCCCCTCCAACACCCCCAACCCCAACAGCCATCAGGTGAGATGGGTGAAGCTAGCGAGGCAGAGCACTGTTCTCGTCGTGCCTGGAGGCTGGCATGACAGGGACAGGTGGCAGGTGGCCTTAAAGGGGGGGGGGGTGGGGTTGGAATCGCCCACACAATGTGGGCTGTCGAGTCTCCCTCCCCCGATCCCCCAGGAGACTTCCGTCACTGTTAGTCTCCCTACCCCCCCCCCATGCAAATTGGCCCGGCCGTTTAATAGCTGACAGCTCAACGTGTTCGTAATGGCAGTACAAGTGTTTCAAGGCCTCGCAGATTTTTGCATGACAACGAGGGATGAAACAGCGGAGGGCTTTTGAGCGTGCGACAGGAGAGGGTGCAAGCTAATTGCCAGCCATTGTCTTCCTGTGTGTTTGCTGTCCGCGTCTCAGTTACCCAGATGAAAGCTCAGGCTTCGGCCTGCTTCTGACATCATTTAGTACCGGCTCCCTGAGGAGATGTGCTTGCGAGAGATGCGCTCTGTGGTGAGTTCCACTCCCACTTTCTCCTCTTTAAGTGTGTCAATTTGCCCTCCCAGCCTCCCTGGTGCTGCTTGATGCAGATCAGGGGGAATCTAACACGCCACCCATGTGATACTACGAGTTTATGTTAAGACAAAAGCAACCCTCTGTTGTCTTCACAAGGCAGGGCTGTCTACTTTGCATCTGGGTTACAGCAGTGGGGCCTTTTTGTGACCACAGTGGACCACAAAGGAAAAAGACTGAGGTGCAAGCGCACACCTGTGTGTGTGTGTGTGTGTGCGTGCGTGCGTGCGTGCGTGCGTGCGTGCGTGCGTGCGTGCGTGCGTGCGTGCGTGCGTGTCTGTGTGTCTGTGTGTCTGTGTGTTCAGGCAAACCCTCCGAATCCATAAAAACAGTTAATCTTGTTTTGATTAAGAATAAAGATGTACCAGTTGGTGCTGTACTGTCACAGCACTGGTATATAATCCTTCTTGGTGTGCACTCAACGCCTTCTTCAGGGAACTGGATCAGAACTTTAATTATTTTACAGGTCAAGTGTAGCTTGTACCCCTTGATTGGAATCAGTGCCTAATTTCCTGAATTACAGGAATTGCTGCATAATTGTGATTCTCAACTTTACAGCTACTTGCACAATCTCTCAAATGGTGACATTTAATACATGTTAATCAATGTTTAATTAATGGATTGCAGATGAATATTTCCTCTTTTAAAGGGAAGCGGAGTTTATATCAGCAGAAGTTTGAACTGGGTTCAGCTGCATGCCCTGCTGGTCACGTTAGGTGCATGTAGGGCCTGGTGCTTCTGTTGACTCGGTGCCCACATGCCACTGTTGGAACCAGGGTTTTGTGATTCCTCTTCTGACAGCCATTTGCATTGCCCCTGTGCTTCATTTTTTAGCCTTAGCCATTTTGTAATTATTTTATTAAGTGTGCGCTGCCATGTTGTCATATTGATTGCTAGTTGTTCCGGTGGTTTTTCAAATATGCTGACATAGTTTGTTTGGTATATAGGACAGTTGTGTCTATGGTTAGCCTTGATTATTAGTTTGACTTAATCATTTCTGTCATGACTATCATGAAAATTTGTAGTCAAGATTATGTTGTACCATGGATATTAACCTCTGGAAAGGTTCTGTCCTTGAAGCGTGCAAGCATGAAAATACTGGGGTTGCAATTTGATTAACTACATGTTTTTGTTTTTGAGCTGGGTGGCACATGAAATATTAAAATAAAGAAAGGGAAAGAGAGGAGAGTAAATATTGTGTCATAAAATAGGGTCTCAAAGTTCAGTGCAGAGATTTGTTAGATTGACATATCTAACAACAGACTCTGTTCATATGACTGTGACCACCTTGATTACCTTCTCGCCCTCTAGTGGGTAAACATTGTTATTGCAAGAACCATTCACCCACTTAGGGAGCATATGAGCGAGTGCACAAGGGCTTCTGTTGTTTCTAAGGTCCCTTCTTCCAGTTGCAGGCAAAAAAACACCCTGTCATGCTCAATTACATTAATTAGGAATCTGATTAATTAGTATTCATTTGAGACATTCAAATGATCATGTAGTTGTTTAGAGGGACCCAACAGGGCGGAGACAAGCACATACTCGTGAGATTGTTTAAGTGTGCGACTTCAGGGGGCTAATTAATCACTGAGGGCCTACCCTTCTGTTTTATTCCCTACTGGAATTCTGCCACCACAGATATATGATGTAATAAATATGAGCAGCATGCCTGGTCATCTTATTTGTCTCTGATTTTTTTTCTTCTGGAACAGCAGTCTCCTTTTATGTTCAGCTTCGACAGGAAGCCGTTAAAATTCTCGCACATCTTTGAAATTCACCGCGGCTATTTCTGGACCAGCTCTTAGGCGCAAGCCAGCTGTCAATTTCCTTTTGAAATGGCAAAGATAAAAAGTAATGGTGGAGACATAAGAGTGTATATCAAAGAAGGAAAAAAACAAGCCGTAAAATTCATCCATTTTTGGATTGCTGTGGAAGCTAATTTGCTCTGTGTTTAAGAGGCAACGCCTCTACATCCCCATTACCATTTTGTGGTCAAGAACATCACATATGCTGATGGACCCATATCATATTCTCTGCCTGCCGTCTGTTTTCCCACAATTCCTAATGAAATGATTTGTACATTTTTCTGAAAAAAAAGGCAAACCGGTAGGAGGTTGGTTCTGAGCCAAATATAAGGAGCAGGTGGGCTGGATCGGACCTGCTGTTTCAAACACTGCGATGATAAATAATCCCTTAATGAGATTAGAGAACCCAGAACATTCTGCAGCAGTGGCTCATTTTATGATTATTTTATGTTGTGTGACAGTTGGAAGTCATCTTGGCTTTCAGAAAGGAGAGCACAGCATGGTTAGGAAACTGGATTTACTGGGGAGGGGGCATGTGGATTCCAATGGGGTGTGAATTCTGGGTTTGAACACTGCTGTTGTAAGTAAGGTACTGAATGTGAGCTATTTCAGTAAATGTATGATTAAATGTATGAATAGATAGTAATTCAGATGGAACCACCCTTATTTGCCATTTATGTGGGTGACCAGCTGAGAAATTGAATGATGTAATTCACTAATTTTTTGTCAGTCGTGTGTTATTTGGTCTCTAGAGAGCAGTTAAGCAGGCCTGAAAGTTAAACAGGGACCGAAAGTTCTCTGATCCATGTATATTACCCAGATAGCTCAGCCCTTTCAGTGTGCCTGGCATGTCCAGCTAATCCACATGCCATAGAGATAAGTGAATTGTCTACTGCAACATGCCCCTGAAAACACCCTGAATCAGGAGCTGCCAAGAGCCATCTGAGATAAGATGGTAGCCATTTACTGAAGGGAATCCAGATTCTGAACATGACTGTTCTTGGGTTGGTGGGTCCATGGCTGTCGGTGGGTTCACCTAAAAAACATCAGGCTACAAGCTTAAACCTTAGAGTGGGAAGATCTCCTAGAACCAATAGAGTGATTCGGTGACTTGGAACAAGAACATCATCATTACACTGCATTACTTTTCACTCTTGCTCTTGCATGGTTTGACTTGTCTGACATGCACCATATTAACCATTTATAGAGTAGGATTTCTACTGAAACACTTCAGGCTTAGTACTATGCTCGAGGCTGTTGTGGCTATGCCATACCCAACATTCAAACCTGCGACATGCTGCTTATTCTCTCAATTACCTAATCTATCTGGAGTTTCTTAGACATATTTAGATCTCTGCTGAAATAATGGGCAAAGGAGCCATATTTAGACAGATGAGACGCCTGTTTCAATTTGAGCATTACACAAAGCAAAAGGTTGTGATTTCAAAATGCCATTAGCTGAGCTAATACACTATTCACGGGTTGCGACCATGATATACAACAAGTCCACAACCTTGAGATGTCTATTGTTTTATGTTACATTTTGTATTATATATGTATTATGTACATATGTAAGTGAGGTCAAATTCCCCTTCCGGCTGTAGAACTCTTCCAACCTCAGAAGGCCTGCTGCCATGTCTCTCATTCTGAAGTAACTGCATTACCAGTCACTGCAAGCCTCAAATTCAATATTTTTATTTGCTCATTGAAATTGCTTTTTCTTTCCAAGGGTGTTCTGCCCTTCGCTTGTTTGATAAAACCAGAGATCAATTATCCCCTCAAGCGGTTCATTTGCATGCCTGTTTAGGAATGCATGCCCTTCTGCTCCTGCAGTTTAAACTGTTGCATTTTACAAATTCTAGACTCCTTTCTCGGTGCAATTAAGCCGAATATTTCAAATGTACAATTGCCTTAAACCGAGCAAGTGAATGAGCTGTTTTCATATTCATTTATATCATTTATAAGGCACCTATTTGAAAATAAAATAGACAACAGAGACAAAGTGTAGTCGGACATGACATAATTCAAATTGGATTATGATGTGGAATAATTCTTGAGCTAAACCTTTGCGATGGAAGTCACTCTGGATAAGAGTGTCTGCTAAATGCATGTAATGTAATGTAATGTAAACCCGCAATGATCCTTCTGAATATACCCCTGAGTATTCTTTAAGAATATTTGCACTGTATGGTAGAACTATGGTGACTTTCAGGTTGGGATAGGTCATTTGGATCTTCTCAATAACACTGACAGAATGACCTCTCACGGGCATGCATTGGAACGGGCCATCACCATGGCGATGCATTGCAATCAGGGGGTGTTAGCGCCTGTTTCCCTCTGTGTTCCATCACGCGCTAATGTCTCCAGCTCCCACCTTCGTACACCTGTCCTTCAGGACTGGCCATGAAGCAGCTCCCACCACTGTCGCTGAATGCTAAGCAGAGTGGAAACGCAGCTGAAAGAATAAAGTTGCATTCCGTGCTTGTGACATTTAAAGTCGTGAAAATCTAGGTCAGCTGAATCAGTCACAGTGTGATAGAGGGTCTTAAACACAGCTTTCACACAACGTTATATTTTTTTAACCTTCTGGCAGCATTCCACACATGTAATACCCTGGCAATTCTGAGCAATGAAAGTGGGTTGAATGTTCAGACCAAAGTCACAACATGGCCCGGTAACATCAAAAAGTGACTTTCAGACATGGTTCGAGTGCTGCCTTGTGACAACATTTTGGCATTGTTGCTGAAAGGTATCACGGCCCAGCATCACTTTAACATGTGACAGAAAGTACCAATAGATACAGCAATTTCATATTTTCACAATGGCAGTTTTTCATGTTACGTGAATTCTGGCTTCATTGTATTACCTAGGAGGCCTTGCTGGGCTTAAAACAGTAATATTGCTGCTAGAACCGTGATGGCTGTGAGGTCTCTCTCTCTCTCTCTTGGTTGACCTGAGCTTCGTGAGCCTCCAGTATAGTTCAAAGGCTTGTGTGAAAAGGTGGCCCAAAACCTGGATCTGGCTCTGGATTTCCCCCCTGGGCGTTCACTCTGTTGGATGGGTACAACGCCACGTAAATGTGCCAATTGCAAAAATCTGCTTTCCTCTCCCAATCTCTCGCTCTCTGCGGGAGCGTGGGACCCCCTTGTGGAGTACCTGTCCAAACGGCAGAGGAACAGAGAGGAAGCCTGGATTGGCTGGCGCGTCTGCACACCTCGGCCTAACGGCGGGCACAGTGCCCGACCCTATCACCCCCCCCCCCCCCCCCCCCCTTGGCGCCTTTCAGATCTCATGCCCCCCTCCCCTGTGCTACATCTGGTCCGGCCTGTTCCTTTGTCTTGTCTCAGCCCCTTAGTTGCAGCCAGTATCAGCAGGGTGCAGTTGGTGGACAGATTTGGGGTGGGGGGCTCTTTTGTAGTGCCCCCCGTCCCCCCAGGCATACAAAGCCAAGATCAATAGAACATCTTTTCCTCTGTGTACTATGTGGCAGACATTTGAGTGCTGTTACCAGGTTTTGTATGAGCTACCTCCACATGAAAATACAAACTTTTGAAGGCCTCCTCTGCACATTTTGATACAGGTTTAATGTATTGAAAAAATGCACTGTTTGTTAATTGCATGCAGTTAAAGCCCGTCCGATCAACCATTAGGTCAATCACTTTGTTCGGCCCTTCATGTTATGTCCCCAGAAAAAAGGGGGAAAATTCATCTCAAGAAAATAACCTGGGTTTGGCATAAGTAATACAATGTTCTTTTGTGTGTCTTTCGCCTGATAGATTGGTCTGAATGCCTCATATAATTATTCAGGAAAGTTGATTAATTTCAGAAATCCACCTCTATTTCAGGACCAAGGACAAAAGGACAGTAGAACTGTAAATCCGTCTTCTCTTCTCAAGAAGGTAAGATGATCAGTAAAGTCAATCAAGCCAAGTGAATTCAGCATGTGCTGACAGTGTTAATATCACTGTACAGTAGCCTCTGTGTAATGATGAAATCACCACTGAATAATTTTAAAGTTTTCTCCTCTGAAAATGTGATCCAGAGGTTCATGCAAACATACAGCTTATAAAATGTTTTGATCACACATTTTACTGTGTACATGTAATTTTGTAAGGAATTCTGACTGGACTAGTCTGTTGTCAATCAAAATGATGCAGGTGGGATACGGATCAGTGGGCTGTATTAAATCTCACTGGATGCTCTTTGTCTTTAATTTTGAATTTTCAATTACAAATTTAAGCAAGTGTTACACTTTCTGTCGCTTCTGTTTTCTGTCAGCGTTTTCCTTTGTGATTGAATCAGCTGCTAAACTCAATGTTCTGTGAGCTTGAAAAAAATAGTAAAACTTGCTGAATTCCATTATTTGAAGTTAAGACAAGACTGTGAATGTGCACCTCATTGAGAAAAGGCTGAGGTATCTTGTGTGAAAGTTTTCACTAAATTGGATGTGATCAGATTTGGGTGGCAACAAGTGTGTGTGTGTGTGTGTGTGTGTGTGTGGTGTGTGTGTGTGGTGTGTGTGTGTGGTGTGTGTGTGGTGTGTGTGGGGGGGGTGTTGTTGGGTTCTTGTTCCCTCACAGATCAGATGTCCTGCACATCACTGTCACCCCCTCTCCACCACTGCCAGCTACTCTTCCGCCAAATTCCTCTGCTCATTGTGCTTCTTTCCCAGTAGCTCCTTCAGGGCGGAAAACAGGAAGCCCTCTCCCACATATCCCCCATTATTTCAGTATAAGAATAGTTTCCATGTGCAGACGTACAGGGTGGTGCCACATGAAGTATAAATAGTTGAAAGCTCATTTGGACTTTGCATTATTGCTTCTATTTTAAGTCTGTTAAATTCCCCCACCACCCAAAAACAATATGTAGCATTAACTGCATAAATTATATTTCACTTGAACTAAGGGACATAACCTCTCAAAGAAGACCAATAAATGAAAATATGGTCAATGTAGCTTCCTCAGACGACACACCTGCTCACCGTATGGATGTAGCAGGTGCACTCAGCTTTGCTCCACTCCCAGATCATGTCAGACCACATTCTGAAATGCAAACTGTCACAGATAGGGCTGAGTCACCGCTCGTATTTGAGTAACATTCATCACTCTCATGAATATGTATATTCTCCCGCCATGTTATGCAAAATGCTAGTCTGTGATGGCTACACCTGAACAGAGTGGGATGAACATGGCAGAGCGGACAGGGAATCTGTGGTACAACAGAGCTGTGGGGGTTACCGTCACCCCCTTGTGGGATTGCGCTTTCTCTTGGTCCTGTCTGGTCATGCGAGCTTGGCGGCCGTGATTCGAAGAGTGGACGGCTTCTTCATTATGTTTTCAGACCAAGCCGCTGCTGTTGTTTTTATGGACTCCTTCATGCTCTGGAAGAGCTTTTTTACTTAAGTGTTTGTGTGTGACCGCCACGCTCTGCCTGTCATTTTTCAAGGGGTTTCCTTTCGCGACTGGCGGCACTTTTGCTCTGAGGCGTTAATGCATTGATGTTGTCTAAAAAGGGAGCCATCAGTCCTGCATAATTGTGGAGGCTGATGAATCGGGGGACAAGGCCTGTCCATCAGAGTGCCCGTCCTGGTGCTCCTCTGTCAAAGAGAAAGCCGTTCGGGCTTCAGTGATTTGGGCTGACGTTTCCGCCTGCCTTTCCTGCCTCCCTGATTAGCACAGGTGACTCCTGATGTTTCGCCTCATTGAGTGGGAGGGGTCTGATCTCAGCTGCGCCTTTGCTTTCAAAGAGACAACTGATTGCTTTTGTCTGTAAAAGGGCGTGAACCACCTAAACAACTGAGCTCTCATTTGATTTTTTACATCACCGAGCATGAGTAATGATCTTACAGGGTTCATTTAAACAGGTCAATTTATATTGTTTTGGCTCTGCAAAGGGAATGCATGCAGAACTGGCCTGCCACTGAATTGATTGCAACCTACTTTGGGAGAAATGTGTAAGCAGTTACGTTTTTTAATTGTACATTAATAAGCGTGTGGTGAATGTTTTGCATAAATGAGGAGCCTCTGTTGTTTTCCATTCAATCAACCCTTATCTTCAGACCAGGTAATTGTGTGTCTGTGTGAGAAATGTGTACGTGAGAAGGCCAGCTATTGGTTAACGAGCCTCACCTGTCTAATTAGCAGGGCTGTAAAACAGGTGTGTGGCTGCCGCAGTTGGCTTTTTTGTTGTGCTGCTAATGTTCATTCACAAGGGGGGGGAGGAAGAATTCTTCTGCTGTATATGTGGGGTGTGCCAGCACAATGACACTTACTTAAAAAATACGTCCTCTTCATCAAGTTGTTGATTCAATGGGCTTATACTTTTCAAAAGAACATGCTATGGTTAGGCTTAATATATTTTGTCAACACAGATACTTAGGAATACTGAATTCACCTATGAAGCACTACATTACATATTAAGGTCACATTTGATCGATCCTCAGATTGTCATCTTTTTTGCAACTTGAAAAATTACTGTTGAAACAGGAACATTTTTGCAGCAACATGATTTTGTAGATGTCATTTGGAATTTGATGGTAGGTGGACATTCAACCAACTTTTCAGGGGATCCACACTAATAAAAACAAGTTCAGTTTGTAAATCTGCCCAGCAGATGTTATCTGATAGATTAGATTTGATTTTGTTTATTGTCATTTATAGATATTCAGTGCATACATTGGAATTCATTTTTACACGGCTGTCATATGGGCATATAGGCACAACATACTGGGCAGACATACACATAAGCACACATTTAAGATTAGATATATTCTGCAAGGGAAACCTCCTTTAGAAGTATAGGTATTTTGATGGATGAGTGTGAAATCATTCTAAGCTCATTTGTGTGTGATAGACACATGCTATCATGTTTCTTTTTCACTATGGGGCCTACATGCACACACCCATTTCATGCAAAAACCCATTGCTCTGATGAAATATGAATATATTGTAAAGTACTAAATATAATGCTTACATTTTGAGTTGTCATAATGTACTATATGCATTTTGGTCTGTTTTGTTTATTTTTGTCAAAGTAAACAAATATGCAAAATAAACTCATCAATGTGATATGTCACATTATGCACTATAGAATATATTATATACACTATATACTATATATACTGTACTATAAGTTATATATACTGTATACTATAAGTTTGTTTATTGTCAAATTCTATACTGCACACAAATACCTAAACTTACAAAAGTGGGTGAGTGAAGCTGGTTTCTGCCATAAGACTAGATAGTGTGAAAATATTCTCTCCCCTTCTTTCAACAAACCCATAGCTTCCTCAATATAAGACTATGGTCCAACAGGTACCTTGAATAGTGTGTCTTTTCTGTTTCCCAGAAATAAACGTTAACACTTGGGACTGGTTCTATTTATATCCACTATTTCAGCGCTGTTGGATGAGGGAGCTCACAGTGGCATAATGGCTAGGTTAATTATGATCGGATTTCTGTACTAAACAAAATAGAGTAGACTTAACTTAAAAGCCTACACATGCTGCATGCTGATTTCTACTTTAGTGCCCTGCCAAATTGATGTCTGCATTCAAAGAGAATGAAGGCCCTTGTTACCGCAGAGCAGGGCCCTGCGACTGACATATTGCAGAACCCCTTAGTCTTTGTTTTGTTGTCATGCAGTGTCCGAATGAAAAGACATGAGTTTCATAAATGAAGTAGGGTTATGTTAAAAGCCTATGCATATTCCATGCTGGTTTCCCCACTTCCGTGCCCTAACCAAACTGTTCAAAATATGCAGATCACGAATGCTGCTTTAACAAGTGTTGCAGTTTAATTTCCATCTTAAGGGCACGCCATCCGACTTAAGAAGGGCTTAACTGAATCAGCAGTTTTTGATGGAGCACTGTTAATATTCATTCTAGCCCTTTGTTGGGTTTATCGTTCAGAGCCCTCTAAAACTCTCCAAGTGACCTTTTGTGCACATCGGACCACACCCGCAGTGTCCTTCTTGGTTTTTGCTTTTAATTCTCTTTGCATTTCCCTGAGTGTTTGGGGAAACTCTGACTGCAAGGCAGACGTTACCTCAAGTTTTAATTTCACGAAATGACTCTATGCAAGTCCAGTCCACACATGGTTGACATTGTGTTTGACCTGTGGCCTTGTCCTGTAATCGCGCCAGCACTGACGACCTGACCATGGATACTGTTGCACTTCTTTTCCATTCTCTTCTCACGCAGGAGCCAAACCTGAGACATAACTCGCAAAAAGAAGCAGTCGTGGATTGCGATAGATGTGTCCCCATCCAGGTCTTTTATCATGAGATATAATGGCACCAGTACCCAGGTGGCTTGGAAAGAAAAGAAAGAAATGCTCATTCAACCTTGAGAAAGCAAACCAGGAACCAGAGGTGTTTAAAAACAGATTCACGTAACTAATTAAAGAAACAATCAGAGGTGTGATTGACCGAATTACTCGAGAGAATGAAAGCCCTTGCTGCTGCAGTGCAGGGACCCCTGACTGACACATTGCGGAACCCCTCTGTCTTTATTTTGTCATGTAGTGCCTGAATGCAAAGCCATCAGCCTCATAAAAACACAACTCTCCCTGTGAGAACACATACAGCCTAACAATGACTCATTTTGAATAATCCGAAACAAATGTTTTGGTTACATTTTTTGTATGGTAACAGAAGAGGCTAGCACCAAAGTGTAATTATACATCATATGTATAATAATAATTACTTATGTAACAACAAAGCAAGAAACAGATGCTGTTACATGGTGTAACTGCATTTGTGTATGTACCCAACAAGTAGTAACTTATAACAATGTTTGCATTGTTACACTTCTGTTGTGATGGGAATAAAGTTGTATTCCAGATCAGCTACAATGTAGCTGCAGAGTAACAACCTGAAGTAGTTATCATTGTAATTACACGGATTCAAGTGGTACCATATAATAACTTTCAGGATTCTTGCTCTGTATTAGAAGAAAAAAAGGATATACAGGCAATAGTATCATCTTATACAAGTGTTTGTATGATGCTTTTTGCACAACGTCTTGAACAACATTTGTTTTCTGTGGTTTTCTGTGGCCCTCAACAAAAGCAAATCAACTCACAGATGCTGTAAATATGGTTTTGCTGTGTTGGCTCTTTTCCTTAGGCTGTTCCATACTAAATATTATAGGTCAACATGTTAACTGTACTACACTAAAATAACACATTCTTGCTGCTGCCCAAAAATAGTTCTTAAAATTCTTTTAAAAATGAAAGTGTTTGGTAGGATATGCCAAATACTCATGAATCTTTCAGGGACCTTATATTTGCTTGCTGGATATGTCCAGCAAAAGACAATCCATGGGTATCATTTTATGATACTGGACAATTGTTTCACAGCACATTAATTAATCATTTTGAGCTCCCAGGAATATATCATTTGTATAATAATAGGAAAAATATTTCCATGTTTATGTAAAAATATAAAATAGTATTTATATTGTAAATGACTCAGTAACCAGCAGGATCACTATTTAATTGTATTACTTGGTTGTTTGGAATACTGAACAGAATCCATTTGAACGTGTTGTACCGAAGTGAGTAGCTGTGATACTGTACACAAGTGCACATGTGCTTTTCAGAGAGTCTGTTCAAATTGTAACTGACCGTTAGTGTGCACCCACTGTTTTATTTGGGCAGCTGAATAGCAATGCTAAGTGGAGCTGATGGAGCACTGTGGCGTGAGGCCGACTGTCGTTCTGGGGTAATTAATTCTCCTAAAGGCCGGTAAGGAGGACTTGGGCAAGACGGGCCCTGGATTTGTAATTGCTTGTTAGTATGGGTCGAGTGAGGCAACAGGAGGAGGTCACACTGATTTAGGGAGCGGCTTGCGAGAGTGTCACGACAACCAATCAGCATGCCCAGAGCAGGACACATCAACAAATTGGGCTGCGGAGAGAGAGAAATGGGTCTGATTGATGCATTGATTTTTCATAAGGGTTTTGATTGCTCTGCAAAGTAAGAGATTTGTCACACATTTAGGAAGTGAAAAGACTGCAAGCTGAATTTGGAACATAGCGCTCTGGAAGACTGATGTCTTCATGCTAACATGCTGGGAATGAAATCTGTAGATAAAATGTTGTGCAATGTTGGGCCTTGATAAGTGACCAAAGTCATTGTAAAAATAGCTTACATCCTCTGTCCATGGATCTGCCTCACAGCAGCATCTTGCTCGACATTCTTAAAGTCTGCCCATTCAAAGCAACACTACTACTGTCCATAGTTGGGATTTGGAGTTGTTCTGGCTCATAGTTCTACTATGTGTTCTTTCTGATTTATCTCAGCAGGGCTGCAAGTGTTACTTGCTTATGGATCAGCCAGATATTTGACAGAATCAGCCCTCACATTATCTGTCTTGCAGAGCTGCCCTTCACTCAGAGTTCCTCAATAGCAGCTGTAAAAGTTTCCCAGACTCCCTCTAGCAAAACCCATTCACCCGTTGCAGCCTAAGACTGTCTAAAGTGAGGCCAGTTGCTGTCTTTCCCTTGGCCCTGGAGAGCGTCTTTGAGAGTAGGGGAGGTTCAGACTGTTCCCCCCTCAGCAGAATAGGCCCTAATTAATCCTGCTCTCCACATTTCCTCATTAGCACAAGTGTCTCTGGCGTGGGGGTGGTGTGCGTGCCTGTGTGTGTTTGTGTGTGTGTGCATGTGCGCAAGTGCGCATGTAATGTGTTCATGTATGTGTTCGTGTGTGTTTGTGTATGGGCAGGCACATTTGTGTGTTTTTGTGTGAGGAGGTGGAGTCGGGCCTCTGCCTTGCCTCAGCAAAAAGCTTGTTTTCACCAAAGCCCCGTTAGCCACGAATCCTGATGAACAGGAAACCAGGGGCTCCCCTGCACTGGTCTGCCAGCACCCAGTGGGGTCTCCAGGTGCCGGCCTTAGTAGTGAATCAGGGTACCTTTCAACATTTCCATGAGGAGTGCCCTGTGAAGTTTACAGAAGCTCAGGTGGTGTCGTGCTTCCATCACCTGGCATATCATTTCACCTAATGACATCCTGTCAAGGCATGACTCTGTGCAGTTTTATACACAAGTCTCATATGCCCATGCCTACATATGTTATATGCCTACTTGTGCCTTCTGTAAGCCGAAGTAAGCTCTATATTTAGGTCCGTCATTTCCGTTGTGCAGCACCAGCATTCTCACCCAACATCGTTGTTCTCAGGTTTCAAAATCTCTCTTTTCGTTTCCTTATCGGTGTGATTAATTAATTTTTGTTTCCTTCAATTATTCGGATGTAGTCTTGGGATAAGGCTGTAAGGCTGTGAATAATTCATATATGCCGTTGCCAGAGCAGTGTTGCATATTTTTTTAAAAAAAGGATTGGTGGGTAAAGGCTGTGGGATTACTGTTGAAAGTTTTGCCGTGGTCTCATTTCAGCAATAACCACAAAACAAACCTCGGAGGGAGTAATTCACCCCGGCAGAGAGCGTGCTGCCGGAGAGGGACTGGACAGGGAAACCGCTCACGGAATACATTAACTTCCCTGGAAGCGCTTGCTCATTTTAGCACCGCAATCCAAGGTATTTGCCTAGGGAGACATGCAGCGGGACACAGGGTCAGGTTCTGAAAGCCTAAGAATCAATAGCTTTCCCCTTTACCTGTAGAGAGTATAATTAAACAACTTTGTTCAACAAATGAACGGCGAGAGCCAAGGAGCTGTTGTGGAACTTCAAAAATGATTCCCCAAGAAAGTGTCTACAAGTTACAAAATAAAAACAGGTTTCTCCTAGGAATGGACCACTTTTTTGCATTGTATTGATGAGCAAGAACAATAGAATCCAAATAGGAACACAGCGCTGTGTTTCTTGAGAGGACTTCCTCTGTGCAGAATGAAGTATTGTGTACCTCACTTTATCCATTTTAGTTTAATAGCCTTTCCCCTCAGTCTGTTAAATGCTGTTATACCTGCCCAGCACTGCCAGAGCTCCATTCCTCTGCAGTCCGATGGATCTTGGGCTATGGCATGGTGCACCCATTAGGGAGCTGGGTATGATATGGTATCACATCCTAGATGGAACCATTCTACACTTGAGCAAGATGCTCTTAAGCTGTACTAATGCAGTCAGGATATTTAAAGAAGTGAATGTAATGATGTGATGAATGTAATAATTTATTGAATGGATGTGTACTTACTGCTCGGCCTGCCTGTTCATTGTGAAGCCCTTGTGTAATGTCACAAACCTTGAGTGAGGGCATTCATTTTAGCTTGTGGTCCTGTTCGTGGTGTGGGGTGAGCCCAGCCATGTTCCTATTAGCTGTATCGATGAGTGTAAGGTATGCTCCGGATGCAGTGTTCACCTAAGGCATTTGTATCAGTGTCCTGTGGTAGTTTCACACATTCAGGTAGGAATGGCTGGAGAGAATAGGGGGGAAGTGGCTGATCTTCCTGTTTCTGCAGCTGTAGACAGTGTAGCTAAGATCTTTCAGTTGTAGCGCATCACTGACATGGCGTATTCTGTTGTTTACTCCTTTGCCTTGCATGGCCCGTGCACACACATGCCAGCGTATAATGGCCTCGCTCTGTATCGTGTCTATCCCATCTCGACGGGGTTCTTCAAAGCCAATCATCTGGCAATTAGAGATGATCTGTCTGTCTGCTAGCCTTGGCTCTCTGCTGACAAAGCCACAGGAAAACCGCTAATCTATTTTTTTTTAATTAATCTGTTTTTAAATTGGGTTTGTTCATCCCGCGTAGACTGTGTGTCTAATCAGCTCCAAATGACATTCTTAATCAAACAGCAGGGAAAGTGTGAATATATTCAGAGTGACTGTAATGCATTTTGGACAATCCGTGCTGAGTGTTAGAACATGTTCAGTGCTAGTAGCCAGTATTTAGATGCAGTGGTTCATGACAGATACAGTACAGATAGCTTACTGCATGGGGCAGCAGTGTATTTCGGTGACTGGGGATTAAGTCTCATAACAAGGAGGTCATGGGTTCAAATCCTGGTTGAGACACTGCCTTGAGAAGGGTACTAAACCAGATTAGCCTCAGTATACAACTGTATGAATGGAAAATATGTAAGTCCTTATCTATACAGTACTGCTCACTCATTAAAGGAAACTATTGTGAAAATTAAAGAAAACATTGTGTAATACTCACTACTGTCTGGTGGAGCATGTGATCTGTCATGTGACCCAGGAGTCTACTGAGGGGGCTTTCATTGACCAGGAAATATAAAGTCCTCTTCTAAATTAAAGATGTTGTCCAATATGAGTATAAATGTCATGCTGTGGCATACCTGTTTGGCATACCTGCGTGTACTTGCTTATACTGCAGACAGTGACATCACCCCTGAAGTTGTGAAGAAAGCTCAGTTGGCGTCCTCTGGGATAGACTTTGGTGCTGTTGAACAGGGGCTCTAAAAATGGATGCAGGTACTTGGGGACACCTTTGTGAGAATCTTGATCTTGCTGAGAATAGGTGAATGTCAGATGCAAAGCTACCACAAAACAGCAATGTGACATTGCACAACTACCATGACTGGCTTGGCTAGATTCATTGCAAATATGGTCAATCTGTTGGTGGTCATCCAATCAAATCGCTGCCATTGAGTTCTTAGCTGCTTTCATATGTGTTGGTGTGGAACTGTTCATCTGCATAATCGTCTGAGACATTATGAATAATTCTTATTTTCCTTTGAAATCTTAATGATTTTTTAGCTAATTTTGAAAGCTAATGACTGCATGGTTTGTCAGACTGTAAGTGCTCTGTCAAAGGATAACGTTTTTTCTCATAATGGATATGTACTCCTTTCATACAATGCGCCTCATGTAGAATAGCTCCCACTGCCATGCAGAATTTAAACTGAACTGTGAAAGCACCATAAACCATTTCACAAGAGCACCCGTCAGATAAAAGCTCATTCAGCAGTAGTGTAGGCCATCACTGCGTAAATGGGACTGTCTTCATCAGACCCTGTCACTTAAATCCATTCCGAATGACAGCATGGCATTTAGACTAAATAATTATCCCAAAAGTCACTGTTGCAGTGCAGGGACTGAAATTGGTGACAGCATGACAAGTTTTTTTTTTTTTTTTTTTTTTTTTTCTTTTTAAGGGACTTGTATATGACACATTTTCCTAAAGCCTCTGTGCGATTACATTAGCAATTTTGGTGTCATCCTATATCTTCCAATAGATTTTGATAGATTGATGAATGTAAAATAGATTGACTGATGCAAAATAATTGGAGGAATGGGACTTAGTAGGCAATTGAATAGTAGGCAAGTGTTGGACATCACTGTACTGATGGGAGCTCTAGAAGTCCTAGAAGTAGAAGTTTAAGAATGTGGACTCTGGACTTCAACTCCCATGTGCACCTCTGCTAAGGCTTTGTGCAACCTGTGCCTATTGATGCCCCACAGCTGTATGAGCTGCAGTGCAGATCTGAGGCCTTAATGGCCCAGTGAGGTATAACATGGTACAGGTTATTGCCAAAAGCCTGTTAAGGAGATCTCTTACTAATTGGTCCACTCAGAGCAATAACATCAGAAGGATTACATTTGGATTTAATCAGCCAAATAGCTTACTCCTAATCTCTGAAGCAGTTGCTGCAGTTCCCATTTAAAAGTAAACCATCTCTCTTATTTTGAAAGGCTACAGCATTGAGCTCCTACAGGTGCCCCACATTTAGCGTGAGTCTGTTTTGCCAACCAATCAATACTACATTATTGCACCGAATAGACCAATCAGCATGAGATGTCTTTAACTGGTTTTTGGCAATAACCCGGGCTTGGCTTATGCCACGGCCCAGCGGTTCTCTCCAGCAGGTGAGAGCATGTGCCTTTGCAGTCGCTGGAGGTGTGCTAATTCAGTCACAGAGTACCACACTTTTCCAGCTGGCATTGACGCAAGACTGCTGAGTCTTTGAAAAAGGAAAAAAAGAAGAAGTGTGATTCTTCTCTCAGCCTTCTCTCATGCTAAACTGCCATCTGCCAGTTTTCACAGGGAATCCCATCAGTTTGAAACTCTGCACAGAAAATTCATTGCTTCATGTCCTCCTTTATGGTCCTTGCCAATTGTAGGAAATTTGTTCTGGCATGGTTCCTGTTTTTTTCCCCCTCAATATTTGGGGCCTGATGTTCCATCGATTGTTATGGTAAACTCAATGCTTGCGTTGTGCTCCTCATTGAGGAACACACTCATAACCATCCCATATATAGAAATGAAGCCATGAATTTCCAATACATTAACAGCATCAACATGACCTCGAAAGCGTGAAAATAATTGCATGCTGTGGAAAGCCTCATTTTCCCAGCGGTACAGATGAAATGGTCATACTGAAGGATGCGAGTGTGTGATTACTTTCAAACCATTGATCTTGATTACAGCAGCTTCCTCTCTGAAATCTAAATATCAAACAAAAGATTTTAGTCTTTTTTTGGTGGTGATTGTTAGAACACAGGATGGAGATGGCACTCTGGGAGAGAGATTAGCATTTCTGCATAATTGGAGGCCTCTTTTTTTTCGTTTTCCACGCTAATGGTCACACGTGGACTCTGTGCTCATTGTCAGATCTATGGGCGGACGCATTAACCATCACGAAATGCGAGGGTTTACACGGTGACAGACTTGGCCCGCTTTGCGTGGAAGTTAATTGGCCTCGTTTATCTTGTCGGCGGCGAAGTTGACGAATGAAGCTGCCGCCGTTCCCGTGTTTTGTTTGCATCTTTATCTGAGGCAGACGCGCGGTCGGCGTGGCGGAATGTCACAGTGGCCTGCATGCGAAGCGAGGCGTCGCACAAGAGAGGCTCTGAAAGGAGGAGACGCCGCGACATCCAGTAAAATCTCCTGTGCAACGCTTTCTGTGAGGGCCTTCCCTCTTCCCATTTGTTCAAAAACGTTTCACAATTTGGGGAGGGCAGGGATAGTGAGCACCTTTTTCTCTTTTATGAAACAGGGTCAGTGCTTACAGTTATCAGTAGTCGTACAAAACTGACACTCACATTTGTCATTTTTAAACAAACTCTTTCAAAGGTGTTGTTAGTTCTTACCAAACACGCTCACATAAACTCCACTGTGCTGAAGACTGAATGATACACGCGTGGTACATGATGAGTAATTTAAAAATTTGACGTAAGAATCAGCTGTCTTGATTTGACAGCGACACATAGTTCCTGATATTTTTGTAATCACACATTATCTGGAACACTTCCATGGTGGTTAAATCCAACCCCCTCATCCAAGAGGCACTTAACACAAAGTACCTGAGTCATGTGACCCCTTGCTCCTCTTCTGGTCACATTGTGATGAGGAGTCCTTTCCATTAACTTGCTTGGCTGTCACATTCTCATGCATATTCATGTTATGCTCAAGGCTGGCTTTCAGTGGGGAAAAAAATATTAAAAGTTCAGAATGAATGAACCGTTTTGTGACACAGAGGCTTTATCGCATTCTCGGCCCACAAGAGGCTGATGTCCTTTGTTTTCAAGGTGAGATTGTTGTTTTTGTGATTTATGCTGATAGACAAGGCATTGTCTAGGAATTCTCCATTTTAATATCATTGGCAGCTGGATATGGATAACATCATATCTGTGCCATAGGAATTTACAGTGTGTTGCAATATTGTTGTCATTACAACATAAATTGGCACATGCAAGTCTGGTGTCTCCAGAGACTTGGTCATACTCAATTAGACATTATTGATGGCATGTGCTCGTGGAGCACATATCTAATTTTGTAGGGAGAGGATATTTACAAGTATATTGTCATTCATTCAGACAACTGTGCATCAGTCATTATTTTCATGCTTGTAAATCCCTGCGTGGCCCCTACTTGGATTTAAAGATAGCTGAGCTGTGGCCATCTGGGTGACAATGGTTGCAAGGCGTAAATTAAATACAAAAAACCTGCAAAACATTGAGTACCAAAATACATGACATTATCAGCATTTAGCAGACGCTCCTATCCACAGCAACTTACATCAGTTAGTTTTTTTACAATGTTATCCATTTATATAGCTGGATATTTACTGTGGCAATTGTGGCCTAAGAACCTTGCCCAAGGGTACAGCAGCAGTGCCCCCAGTGGGGGATCGAACAGGCAACATTTCAGTTACAAGCCCTTAACCACTATGCTACACTGTCGCCCCAAATCTTTCATAATGTGCTGTCATATGCAACACAGAGCTGCTTTTTCCACCCCAAGAAAGGACATGATTAGACTATCTTGGTTAGTGTGTATGTCAAAAGAGACCTGCCAAGGCCTCCCTTTAGTTGATTGAATTCTCTCCTTCCTGTTAGCTGTTCGCATCGCAGTGAGTGCCTCTGCTTCTTCATTCCCTCTCTGATTCCCCTGAATATGTGATCCTTTTGGCCCATGTTATGCTTTAATACAGCAATAGAGAACACCAAATAACAAACACTCACACATATGATCCCAGTGCAGGGCCCCAAAATAAGTTCAGAGAATGGTATTTCTCATCACGATGTAGGCTGACTCTGGTGTGTCCCCCAGTGTTGCTTACTAAACAGCACCAATCTGATGTGATCAAATTGTGTGTTCGACTGATTTAGTGAAACGGTCTCCGCCAGGCTCTGGAACACTGCTGTATCTGAATAGTCACAACACCCATAGTCTGTTATTTAAAGTGGTAAACAAGTGGAATGCCTGATTGAAGTGCCATACACTGACTTCCCTGTTGAGAGGGAAGATGACCTTTTTGCCACTGCAGATCTACATGCATGCGTATCTATACTCATGCAGATCTATTCTCAGGTGGATCTACTATCAGGTTGTTTTAGTGTAGTGTTCTTGGTATATACAGCAGATTCATTTTGGCATTTGGCAAGTCAGGAAGTCAAGTGAAGAAGCCCATGAAAATATTTTTTGCATGCGCTTTATGGAAAAATAGCTTTTATATTTCTTATAACCACATGGTGAAAAGCCTGTGTTATGTGCATTTTAGGCAGCTTGAAATATTTTTTGTAGTATCTATTGAAGCACAGGATTTGCTCCGTTATGCTGGACCTTGTCGGAGGAGAAGAACTGTGGTCTTGGTTTCTGACCCACTCTTGACCATGAGGAACAGCAGTCAAGTAACTTACTGTGTGTATTCTCTGTCTTCTTGGATTCAGTTTGAATGCAAATATTCACCAGTGCATCCACTCTTTAGCCTGTCAGTTAGCTTGGGCCAGATCTGCTAACTAATTAAGAAAGGCAGTGTTAGTTCCAGGGAGAATTTCAATGTAATAGTAATTACTCAAAAATTTGGTGTTGAATCATATAGCTTTTTTAATCTGTTGTATCTTGGGACCCTATTAAGAGAGAAAGACTGGTGTGTACAAGAGAAGTACAACTTGCCAAAATAAATTCCCCTGACAGAGCCAAGGCAACAGGAATACATGCTGTGGTGTTTATCCAAAACGATTCAGAGCCTGTGTCTTCACCCCTCCCCTTCCAGGCAGGGAAAGTAGACTGCAAGAAGCGTGCTCATTTCGTGAAGAGCGCAAAGAGCCCGCGGTGTGTTGCGTTCCCAATCTTGAATGTTGGAGGCATCTGTGTGCTCGTTCAGCCGACCCTCGTTCTCTCTCAGTTCGACAGAAGCCCACTGGCCCTCAGAGGCTTTTACATGGTCCAGTTTCACAGAGAGAGAGGGAGAAGGGGTGTAAGACAGATCCACGTGCAGAAATATCAATCACCATCTGTTAGTTTAATCATGCTCTCTTCTGTGTGCACATTCATCAGCCACTATTGCATGGTGCAGCTGTACATTCATATCTGCAATACACCAAGTGATAGAGGCAAACAGAAAGTCAAGGAAAATAGAAATGAGTAAATGGGAGGAGCCTCAGGCCAGACTGCCTAGGAGTGCCACAGTGAGATGTGTAATAAGGGCAAAGAATGCATTCCTCCGATACACAGTGGCTATTTCTCCCCACAATGCACCACAGCAGGTCAAATACCAAATGTCATTAGAGTAATTTGCAGATGGCTGAAGAGTCGCAACAGGGTGCTAATGAGCATTGGGATGAGGGATCTCTGACCAATGTAACCCGCCCTACCCCCTGTGGAACGAAGGCAGTTGTGTTCCATTGCTGCCATGGTCATCGTCAACTAATTATACAGTCCAGTCTCAACCTTGCAAAGTCTTTGGCTATAGGACTAAGAGTAGGAAGAGTGACTTTACTAACTGTGCCACTTGGTGCCCTACAAGTGACTTTGTTGTAATTGTGGTTAATGTAGGGTTTCACAAGGAACTGCTAACAGCCAACAAGAACCAAGCAATTCAAAATGTGACGCGCCAAGCAAAAGCACATGCACAAGCATAAAAGAAGAAGCACACTTTCGACAAAAGCACAAAATGAGAAGCTGGTTGAGCTGTGATAACAACAGGAGTGTTCGTTTGATCGCTTCATTGAAGTGCTTCGTGACTTGGATTCACCTGCACATTGCAGCTTTGCTTTCATCCATGGGTAATTGGGTTTTCATCATTGACTGTTGAGGAGCAAATATCATGAGCAAATCTGGACAACTGGCTCCTTCTCCCGAGCCTGCTCACCATCTCTCAGAAAACTGATAAATTGTGCTTCTTTCCAAGTCTAAGTCCCTGGCTAGTGAAAGTCACATATCTCCCATTCATTGATTTTGCTTTGAATGTACTCGTTTTTTTTTTTTCTTGTAATGGTGGTCTGACCGATACATGTAAATACATGTAAATACAAGTGTAACCATGCTTCATAATGTCACTGAGACAACCCAGGAGTGAAAAAAGCAAACTTAGAAATCTGGACACGAAACCATTGATCCAATTTTTAATGAATCCAATTTTTAAATCAGACTTCGTACTCACTTCATCTGTGATTTCAAGAGTAATGTTTCATTCCAACAGTTTCACATATTTGGATAAATAGCTGTGATTATGTTTCTATTATGGGCCTCCATTTCCACTTGAGAATGAATTAGTGATTCCCTGCACCATAAGCAGCTGTTACGTCTCAGTGCAACTGAGGCAGAGGTACAGTTATGACATCATCAAACAAAACTAAATTACTGCCATCATAATTTTCATATTCCTCAGAAATGGGCATATTTGTAATGATTATGGCACAATTTGGTTACTGAAAACTGTGTGAGAGCAGGCATGCTTTTTAAATGTATAATCTGATAATATATCAGTGTTGGATGCGGTGTTTGTTTACAATACAATGCATGGTTTAAAAGTTGTTGCAATTTGACCAGCTTTGCCCAAAAAATGTCAGTCAGACAGAGGATGACCTCTGAGAGGATATGGCATCATGAGAGCAGTGCCCTTGCAGCTGGGTGAGAAGGAAACAAGTGATTGTCTACACCACAGTATAAAGATATCCGTCACACTGGAAACCAGAACCTTGCATTCACTTATGAAGGGTCTGTACAAATCATTCCATATCAGTTCAGAGCTGTAATTGACTAATTTATAATCATTTGTAATCATGTGTGTCTGTGTTTACGAATTTGAGTTATATTAAAGTATACCAGAAATATATCTTGTCATGCACAAATCACATATGTATGACAGCAGTTGTACTGTGAATTAGTACAACTGAATAGCTGAGCAGAAGTGATTCATACTATTTATGGAGGCATGCTTAGAGTGGCTATAGTGACAGGAGGCCTGAGGATTACAATGGAAGGAGCAGCAGAGGATAGCTTGAGGTACTTTTTATTTTTATCCAGTGGGATGTGAGCCCCGGTACTTAGAGAAATGTACACAGCATAGATGACGTGAAGAATGTAATCTAAATTGATGGGGTTTGACTCAATAGTGAGTAAAGCCCACTCACCTGTTCAGGGGCAAACAAGAGTCAAATGTGGATTGGAGTATTGGTTTCCCTTAAACACAAAAGCACCACAGGACAGTAAAGAATCTCTCTTTGTTTACATCTGATTACTGCAATTCCAGTAAGAACAGTGAGCACTTACAGTTAAATGCCAATACAAACACCGTACACCTGCATCTTGAAAAGGGTCAGTCAGCTGTGACATTCCAGCGGCCAGTTGCATGTTATGCCCTGATTCTGCTAGCGGCACATACTGGTGGAAGTCTCCCTTACACTTATTGTGGGGCTCTGGTGCCTTCATGTGTACCACCCCCTACGTACTGTCACGGCTCACCCCAGCCCCCCCGCCCCACCCACAGAGCAGACTGCGCAGCTCCCTGTCTCTGCTTAATGTCTCTGATGTTGTACTACATGGCATGCCGGGTTCTGTCAGCCCATTAATATTTCACGACGAGCCCGTGTTCGGATCGCACCCTCCAGTCGAACACCTCGCGCTCCTCGTTTATTGCTTGCACGTCTCTTGTTCGTGTCGGTGATGGGGTGCGTGCGGGGAGACGGAGCGCGGCCCCCGATAAGGCCGGAGCGCCTTGTCGTTTCTTAGTCGTAATTAACCGAGATTAATTAACGCCGCTTTCCCGGCAAGGTCATGGAGAGGCACGGCGGGCAGAGCACGGCGGTGCCGTCCATGCAGATGCGCCGCGATTCGTGGTTAGCACGCCGGCCCTCCAATCCCACGCTCTCTCTCCATCTCTCACGACCGTATCCCGGCGCTGGGGTTTCCATAACGACAGCCTCTTAAGCTGCGGATGTCCCCGTGGGTCTCCCGGTTATATAAGCGGAAAAAGGGGGGGGGGGGGGTGGAGGATGAAAAGGGAGTCTCCCCTGAGACGATATCGATGTGCACGTTTAGCCCCTGTGGTTGCGCGCCTCAAAAGGAGTTTGCCCCATATACTGAACCTGACCAGCACGTTTTGGGGTGAGTGAAAAAGGAGTGTAAGCTTAACTATCCACACTGTTGCAAATGACATACTGCACCATTGCACTGTCAGGAACACCCCCTCACACACAGCAGTGCAGTGATGGTAAGTCTTCCCTCATGACCTATTATAAAAGAAGAAGTCAGGGTACTTTAAGATCAAGCTGTAGAGATGCTAATAGCCATGAGCGACAATTCTGTAAGGGTGTTGGCAGTGAACCTAGTAACAATTCCTTTGCATATTTTCCATTTGTGACAAACATGAATGGTCACATTTGGAGCACAAGGTCATTTGAATCAGCTAAGCACTGTAAAGATGTTTTCTTGTCTACAACTATGTGCGGCATGATGATTGGTTGCATAATGACTGCTGGAGAAACTGAATGCAATGATTTATGTGTCAGAGAGGCAGAGGCTGTTCTTTCTCACTCTGATATCATACCATCACAATGTTATAGCTTATTATTGAAGAAAATCAATCATGTGTGGATTCTCCTCCTTGGCATTGCCTCCTTTTGAGTTCCAGGTCCCTGCTGTCTGGCTCAGTTTTAGACAGCTTAATCATGCCAGATTCACGCCACTTCCCTACCTACTGTGACAGAGGGTGTTGTCTCATTTTCACAAAGTAACTGGCATTGGATTGCTATTGAAATTACAAATGAGCTGAAGTCTAATATACCCAAGGGTTACCTGAGTATAGAAATCGTTCAGAACCTGGATTTTTAACCAGAAGCAGGTAGGTTTGTTTCCTGAGCAGTGTACAGCAATTGCTTCAAATCTATAAATATCCCGCTGCCTAAACAGATGATGTAAACTGTGGGCTGTGTTTGGTTGCCCTGGATAAAGGTGTCTGCTATGCAAATGAATCATAATAACAATGATAATAATAACAGAGCTGTTATGTCATAACTAGTCTAGTGTTCAAAGTTGAATCACAGTTGGCAATCAGTTGATCATATTCTTGGAAAGGTGAATCATGACCTTATGACAAGGGGGTAAGCTGGAAAGAATACTGAATTTTATTTTCATAATTAACAAAACTGATAAAGAAAGAAACAATAGTATATTGCCTCTGCATTTTATTTGCAAACATACAATCTGTTTGAGAACATTAGTATAATATAGTTATATTGGTTTCAAGGATAGTTATTATGCACTGTGTACATGCTAAAGCTATTCACCTGTTTTTGGTTGCTTTGGAGCTATGTACATCCCTTAGCATGATAGGCTTGCATGTAGCCTAGGAAAGACGTATTAATCCTTTTTGTTTTCCCTGGTTGTTGTGGATAGAATGTAACATGATTTATTCATACAGTAAGAGTTTTGGTTGGCTTCCGGCATTGTCTAATTCAATATTTATTTTCATTTTGAATTTTCAGTCCCAGTGCCATAACCACTTAAATTCCGATCTGTGACAGCTGAGGTATTTTAACCTTTGACCCTCTTCCATGAGGTGTAGGCACTTCTTAATGAACATACTGACACTTTTAAAACTTCATGCATGCAGATAGCACTCTTGCCTTACACTTCTAAATACAGTACTACAGTTTTTGAACTTTCCATCAGTCAGTAATTGGTAGAGAATATGTTGCGCTTTCAAGGTTAATTAAGGATTAAATATTGGCAGCTAAAGACTGTAATTACACCAAATGTTGGGTGATAACGGCATGTGCCAGGGAGAGGGGAACAAATTCTACCATGGCGGAGAGGACGAGTTTGACAAGGTCACCACCAAAGATGCACTTTGATTATGTGCACAAGTATACTGAAGACAAGAAGTGAAACTTGAGATTAATAAGTCTGCCTCAGTGGTAGGCCCTTTTTTTTGTCAGCCATTTGGAATTTCTTTGACGTGCAGCCAGGACCTTCTCTGAAAACTTCAAGTAAAAACTTTGCGCACCCCTTCAGAGGATCAAGACGAGCACTCCGCCACAGTAAACTAGCCTGCATTTGGCATTCTGCTCACGCCTTTGGGGAGAGCTTTGTTTTTAAAATTTTTCTTTACATCTGGGTTTTAGGACAAAAGAAGAATCTACAGCATTATTTTCTAATCTTTATCCATTGGGGAGATAGATGTGATAGGTTCTCCTTTCTCTGTACCTGGTAATACAGTAGTATTAGGTCATTATTTCTACCTAAGAAAAGCAACCACCTCATCACTGGCTCTGCTGTGTATTGATTGTTATGACTCTTAGCAAGGTGCGATTGGCTGTAGTTATTGTGCTGTAGAGGAAGTGAGCATGGTGTCTTTGGGGAGTGGGTGTAGAATGATTTAAGAGCACTGAGGCTCACAGAAGTGACCAATGCATGTTTTACACTGTCTGCTTCAAAAGCACAGCAACATTTGGGGCATTGCTCCTATTCCTAGGTGTGCGTTTCAAGGTTTCCTGCGCTACTTGCTGAGATTTTCTGCATAGCTAGCTCTTACTGGGTGTGAGCTTTTAATTTAGTCATGTTCATTAAATTCCAGCTCTCCTGGGTGCACTGCTACATGTTCCATACCATTGCCAAATTGATTCTTCTCTTCTTTTCTTTTCCTGTATATCCTGCCTGCCATATTCCTTTGTGATTATGTTTGGTACCCAAATCCAACCCCTGGTACTCTGCTGCTGTACTGGATAGCCTTCAGGGGCATTTGCCAGTATTACAATGCCCCTTATGCATTTCCAACACATCACAAGACAAGCATTCCGGAAACTTTCCATCAATCAGAATCAAGCATCCACACAACAGGCAACAGAGTAGTGTGCCATGCAGGGGGTGCAAGCTCCACCGGGGCAGTTCTGCGAGAGACCTGCCAGCTGATCTCCCACACAATTTGTCTTGTTCATCCCAGAACACAAGTTCACATCTCCAGTAGTCAGCCCAGAGAGGGAGAAAGAGATAAAGAAAATGCAGATGCAAGTCATCCATTAACATCCATTAGTAGTCTGGTTTCACTCCCCCCCACCCCCCTGGTCCCCCCCCCGCCTCACTGGTAATTATACAGTGATTCGAAGTGAGTCACCCAGCACAGGTAAACACGCTTGGAGGCCCACTCACCTCCTTATGAAAAGGCCCATCTGCCTTCAAAGGATTCCTGTCTGCTGGCTGTAATCGTGATCTTCCAATTTGCTATAAGCTTTGCCATCAAGTAATATGGACTGCATTGTTTTCTGAAAATGCTTGCCAGCTCCTACTGCCTTGGTTTGTGATTTCTGCTGTGGATGTTCCTTGCTTTATAATAATATACGCTGTGTTTATTTTTGTATATGTTTTCCATGCATGATAACACCTGTGACTTGAATACAGGTTCAAAATATGATACATTTCAAATCTAATTTCTGCAGATACTGTTTCAATAGCCTGCCCTCTCTGCAATGGACCTTTGAGTCAGTGTGCCCTGCTTTTCCCCTCAAAAAATGAAGAGTATTAGGCGAGGATTATTCAATGTGGTAATAGCAGTCACAAAGTAATCATGGGACTGTGAAGTGAATGGCGCTGTCACTGAAATGAGAACTTGTTTTTAGTTTGGGGGATGGTGATGGAGTTTTGGGTCAGACAGCCCCGTGTATCCAGGACAGTGTGTCTCTGGAACGAGGGCTGCGAATAGCAGGAGGGCGCCCCCTTCAGGATGGCTGTCTCCTTTCACTCAGCGTGCTGTCTCACGTCTCTTGTGTTTCTCTTCATGTCCCTGTCGGGGGGAAAAAACACACATACACTCACTCACACTCACTCACACTCACTCACACTCACTCACACTCACACACACTCACACACACTCACACACTCTCACACATGCATCTCCTTGGTCCAGAAAAGCAACAATGACAAAAATGCATGAGTGATATAACCCTCATGAGTGAATATAAATATTACATGAATATAAATAAACTGAATGTTTAGTGATGTGATGTTTTATTAAATGGATTCAGTTACATTTAGTTTTATAAGGGCTGTTGAGTTACTGTGTATATTGTGTTGCTGGTATTGTGTGTTTGATGCCAATGGTATTGTATGTTTGATATAAATGTGTATCTGTGTTTCGAGTGACATGGAGGGCACAGGTGTCTAAGGTGCCAGCTTTAAGATCAGTGTGTTGCCAGGATTTGTCAAAATCAGACTGAAATGGGAGGCACTGATGAAATGTATACCTCTGTATTAAGGTAAAATGGAGTGCTACATCATATTTAGGCATAATTGTCTTACCTTTGTCAGCTCATTTTATTTCATGTTACTACAGACTGTGTAATACAGATCTCATTGATTCATGTTCCACTTCTGTAGTATTGTACCAAAGATACTGTATCAAAAATGCCCACCATTTTGGATGGGCTACACTTAGCACTGAAACCTGTGTTTCAATTGTTTAGCCTGAAGTTCCATTCCTGGAACTCTTAGATCAACTATTTACATGGCAGATAGAACTCCTCAGAGAAACAGGAAAGAGCTCAGGATGTGTGGTCTCCCTTGAGATAAACAGTCTCTGTACTCATTTGGGCACTTGATATTTCTCACACAGTCCACTCTGAAGCGGCACATTGTCTGAATCAGGACAGCGGGACTATGATGCGCCCTGTTCATGCTGTGCTGTTGAAATCGCCAGTTAAGTGCTGTAAGCCTCTCGATATTGTCTGAGCTCTGTTAAAGACTGAGGGTTTTTTGGCAAACACAACCATGGAAGTACATCGCTGAGAATACCTCCAGTTTTTGAGGTTAAAGATGTTGCGTATGATTACATGATACAGATCCCAGGGTGCACTTCGGCTGTTTTTATTACAGCTCTTGATGGATGAAAAACGTGTCAGATTGTGACCTTTATCTTTTGCCTAAATGTAGAGCAAAGAGACACAGAACAAACAAATCTGCTTCTTCTCTCTGATCAGTCCGGTGCTGAATGGCTTGACATCAGACTGACTGTTGAAATAAAACAGCCATTCCTCTTTTTCTGTCAGCAAAACTAATTTGCCTTGGCTGTGACCTTGATACTTGTTAGTTGCTGATCGCTATTTTGATGAAAGAGGCATTTTCAGTGCAAGCAGGTCAGGATTTTGCAAAGTGTATCCCCAGGGAGACCACTATAATAGATCTCCTGAGGAGTGTTACTTTCCCTGCAACTTCCTAAAAGCTGCTATCAACTCAAGCAACAGAAACAAATATGACGTGATCAGATCTGTCCAACATCCCATAAACATCATGTCATATTTACTGTGTTGCGCATATCCGTACTCATAAACTATTGCAGGAAAACCCCTCACTGAATTAAATTTTTTCATTTCGACAGAGACATGCATCTCAAAACAGGATGAAATAAACAAATCAAGCTGACCTTATCTAATTTTAGATCATTCACGACAGAATTTTTTGAAATTCCATGCCACATGAGACCGGATATGAAAGCTAAACAATGAAGAGTCTATATGTAAGTAAGAAATGTATTGCTTTCTTTTGTACTGTGTAGGCCAGAACTGGCCAGGGTCCTAAGACCCACTAACCATGCAGTGACTTAAAGTCATAGGTATTAATTTATTTATTCTCAAATCGAAAGTGGTCGCTACAGCGTTTCCCCTAGCGTACACGACAGACATAATCAAAATGTCCTTATCAGTTGCTCTGAGCAATTTCCTGTCTGACAGCTTTTTGAAAGCCACAGCATAATTCAGGAATTTCCGGCATGACCACCATTACTCATTCTTGGCACAGTACCCTAATATCAGTTTTGTGTGGTGACTGAATGTAAATGTTATGTTACATAAATGTTACTCCGTACCTCCATGGGTTGTTTGAATAATTTTTACAAACAATGGACTGGGACTTAATCATTGTCAGGTTCACAGTAAATGTCAAGATGCAATGACTGACCTGTAAAGACAGGTATGCACACATGGTTATAGTCTCAAGATAGAAGAGGTGCAGTGCATGAAATTGAGGTGCTGCACTCAGGGGGGTTGCCACTGTCTAAAAAACTTGTCTACTCTTGCGCTTATAGCATGGTGTGAATGGAATCATGGTTGTGTTGTTTATGACCAACTCTGGGAAATCGCACCCTGCGATAATGAATTTTTCACACAAATTTCACCTCTCTCTAAGAAAACCAAATAAACAAGCAAATAAAAAAAACAAAAAGCAACTTTCATATAGTTGAGGAAATGTCTAGCTCAGCGCTAACATTAGAATCTTGGTTATCTGTGTGCTTGCCACGGCCCACAATGCAGAGCGAAAGGGCTGGTTTCATGCGTGTGAGTCCTTGCCGTGCCCCTGAGAACCTGCAGGCTCCACCATGTTCACACTGCTGTATCAGTTTATGACTGTGGCAACTGCAGTTTAGGCTGATTAATGGAGGAGCTGTGCTGTTGAGGTCCTTACGATGAGTTATGAGCGACGCTGTACATAGGACGGCACATACCGCGTTTTAGTGAGACTGCTGTTTTGTAAAATGCTTGTAAAGTGGAAAATGTTAACACTTGTAATTGGCCTGCTCTTCTCATGCTAATTGATATGGAGCAATATGTGTTTGATTGGGCTAGTTAAGAGATAAATATGCACAATCCTCAAAGGGAATGTATTCATTGGAAATCTGGCATCAGTACGTGAACATCAAATGGCTGTGATGAATTTGTATGGATTGAAAACCGTCAAGCACTTATTCATAACATAGTTTTACTGACTCCCGATCCAGGTTGTCCTCCAGTGCATAAGAATTACAGTGACTAACACAGTGCAAAACCACTATGAATCCAAACAAAAATTACAATTAAATATGACTTTAAAACTACATAAAATATATGACAATGATTACAGCAGCATAAAAGGGAGGTGGACATTGTAGAATATTACTGTCATAGCAATTGCAATTACTTGTGCTACCAGTAATGGTCCTACGACCACTGGTTACAAATGCTATGCGCTACTAGTGAATGATAAAGGTAGTCTTTATTGATACTATTGCAGACTGTGTATAAATACATAAGTGTCTAGGGATTTTTAGAGGTGATGATAACCATCACCATCATTTAACAATCAATTCATTCAAGGTGGATTTTGTGTCTGGTGTGTAGTCTGAGAATCACGCATGCACATGATGTGAGATGCATTAAAACTGAAACAGTTTATGCTACACCTTAAATTAAGTTTCCTATATGCAAACTGAACAAAGGCTTCAGTAATCTAATTTGAATGCGCTTTGTCACGAGCATTGAGCCATGCAATTTTACATGTATTACTCACTCCCATCATATTTGGCGGTTAGTAAACTGAAGGAGAAATGTTCTACGAGAAAAAAAGTTTAACACATTTTCGAAACAAAGTTTAAGGACACCATGGACTGTGGAAAAGGAATGGAGGTCAGTGCTTCCAAAGGCATGGCTGGTTTTAAACGCAGTGTTCTCTGGGATCGGTGACAGAGGAGGTTTAACGCTTCGTTCATTAAAAATGAAAGATGGAACAGCAGGAGGTGCTGTGGTGCGCGGCTGAAGAAGGATCTCCACAGCCTTTTTAAAACCAACGCGTCTGAGATGATGAACCGCCGCTCCTCTGCAGTGTCTGAGCCGAGCGGGCCATTCCTCTCCCTCACTCCGTCTGCGGCCATTTTGTTCATGACAAATTAACCCAACAGGCTTCCTCCTTCTGTGATATCCTGCTATGCATTTCTTACACGTTTGGATTGTGCTAAAGAAACATCACTGGAAAATGGCAGCTATTTTTTGCAGGCCATGGAACCGGTTGAGAGATTGGATTTGATTGGAGAATGAATTTCCTGGTGTTTCGAACAAAAGCGTCATTTAAACTTGTATTTTATTTGCAGTGCATGGTTATCATTTTGCCATCAATGCTGCTGTATTACTCATGACTAGAGGGTCCGAATGCTGATTGAGCCAGTGGGTTTGCATTCACTGGAAAAGCTTATTAGGTTATTAGTAGGCCATTCCTGTATTGAATTAAAGCATCAAAAATCATTTGTTGGCCATTGTGGACAGAGTGACCCACTAAGTAGTAAAGCATCATGGTTCCAATCAAGGTTTAGTGTGGAGCTGATTGTTTGGGTGGCGCACATGGTTTCAGTCCATCTGCATGGAGGGTAGCGTTTTTATGGTTTGTTAGCTTCATGTTAAGCAGTCACTATGCTGAATCAGATTATTTTGTTCATTCATGCACACATGGTCATACAGCCACTTACTCGCTTATTTAATCATTTTTTTTACATATTTTCCGCCTTTTTCACCCAGCCTTTGTAGTCAGTGATTATACATCGAAGCTCGACGCCACCACAACTACAACCACTGAACCCATGCAGGAGCATGGAGTGAGCTGCATGCTAATCTCTACGTCCACTTAAAGTCTCACCATGCAATAGGAGGCAGATGCTTTCAGAGCATAGGCGCATGCTCCTAATGCTATCTGAGTAACTCATCCTGGGGCTTGTATAAATGCATATGTTGAGAATGGATTGGTGAGGAGACCCTGACCGACCTACCTACTCCTATGAAACGAAAGCAAACTTGCTGCTCTGCTGATGGGCTCTGGTCAATGTCTGCAAATGATACAGTTGATTTCAAAGCCAAGCCCTCAGGCTCAGCCTGCACCACTTCACTTATGAATTATTCCATTCATACATTTTTTTTCCTCACTTACTAATTAATTCACACATTCATTCACAATTTCACTCATTCATAATTATTTTCCATTAACCACGCTACATGCCTGGGGGAACCTCTCTGATAAGCAGCCCCCCCCGGTTTCCTCAGTTTGCTCTTCTTTAATTGCATTCCTGTCACCCAGTCATTACACACTTTTCTGTTGCATCGTGGAGTCCTGTGTGCTTGGGAATAAAGGAGTAACGGATGTCGGGTGACCGAGAGGTCATTAAGCCTCCGCAGCGTACCATGACAAGCCCCAGTGGCGATTACACTGTGTCAGAAGAGTGCTACCATCAGGGAAAGGGGAGCCAGCGCGTCACTGCAATAGTATGAGGGCTTAGGGGGAGGGGCTAGGTGGTTTTTCCCGCCCCTCTCACCTGTTAGTGACAGGAGGAGGACCCCCTCCTCCTCGCACCCCCCCCACCTGGGTGTTTGTTTCTACACCGCAGCTCAGCCGGGCGCTCCAGGGTCTTTGGAAGCGTTGCTTTTTAAAAACTCCACTGGAGTTCAGGCTGATCCAACAGCCAGCTGTCAGAATCGGATATTGAGCGAGGAGTTTGGAGGAGACTGGCGCTTGGACTACACTCGGCTTCCTGCGGGGGGGAAAGCATTATGTTTTGCAGGAATGTAGGCCTTCCTCATGGGAAACAGAGGGATATTTATTTGCTTTTAGTAATACGTCCAATTGAAAATCTTTGGGTTTGGAGTTGAACAGACTGCATGAACAGTCCGGTCAGGCTTTCCATATCAATAAGGAAAGTCCACACTGTGTCGTTATTGGATAAGGACATTTTTTAGCAATTAAACACCACCTTGAATGAACTGATCATTAGTGATTCTTCAACATGTGTATCTAACAGTAACTTGAAGTGAAAGGTTTGCAAAAAACTCAAATAGCATTTGGAAATGACGCTAAATTGAAAGAGTGAAGATGGAGGTATTTGGAGTAAATGGAATAAGTGACACACTCAAATGTGACATCTGTGTTTGTCCAACCAAATACTTTTCCCTGAAATAATCAATTTATGCTGTGTATGAAATGTAAGAATTGTTTAAATCCATTGCTCAAAGATTTGGGCAAAGCAAAGTGAATTTACATTGAATCTGGGGCCTAATCCTCACCATATTATGAAAATAAAACATTTACTTTTTCTTTTTTTGCTGATCAGGTGCTCCTTTCCAGAGCTTACAATTTGTATCATATCCGTTAATAAAGTTGGATATGTACTGAGGCAATTTAAGACCTGTAAGACCTGTTCCCTAACGTCAGTGGCCTACCTGGGAGTTGAACCAGCTGCCCTGCTCATTAACCACTATGCCACAATTCCCATCTGGAAGGGTTCCTCTTCCAGGAAAGCTTTTGCATTCACTTTCTCATCATATTATGACAATGCTGTGAGAATGTTACTAAATGGAAGAGTTGAGATTCAATCAACGCTCCAATATAATACCCATGCCATCTGAATAAATAATGAAAAATCAGAATACTCATAACCACTGTTTGCGCATTTGATTATTGCCCAACAGCAATGTGCTTTCCTGGAAACTCATTTTTCGGTGTTGTGATGACAGTGTATTGAGACTGAATTGAAAAAGAATCCTCTGAAATAACGGCAAGTCTGTCTAGATGGCACACAAAAGGTGAGCGTTGAATAGCACGGTGTGCAATTGATAACCGCATGGAACTCCTTTGAGAACTTTGGACTGATTTCAAGCACCAGTGCTGGCCATTGGCATGCACAGGACAGCTTGGGGAATTTTCATGCAAGCCTTACTTTTAAGTGCCAGCTTTCCATGAATGCTGTGTCCCTTTGCCAGCGTACTGCACAAGCAGGCTGTGTGCAGTTGTGGACCAACCTGCCAGGCTTTGAATATTTCATTTCTGCTTGACTTCTGCTGCATTCTCCAATGAGAGAAAATGCAAGCGAACGCACAAAAACTGCACCAGACGCACGTGTGCAGCGAAACTGAAATTGTTTTTGCTGACATCGGAGGATAGAATGGGATGTATCTGATGTCGGAGGAAGAGATGACATTTTTTGAAGCACCGTGAAATGAATGGGTTGTCAGCGTTTTAAGGGCCCAGCTGAACTCTTCAGTCAGGGACATGACTTTGCGGAGTGAAGTCCATGGAGAAATGATCTGCAAGGCCTCTGTGCATAGGCCCATGCCCCTCCTGCCAAGCTGATACCCTGGAAGAGTGACACTAGAGAAAGGATGAGCCATCAGCTGCCCACCAGCAGCCCTGTGTGTGTCTGGCCTGATGGAGGCATGTAAGGGTCAACCAGCCAAGTCCATCCCACCCAGTCTCAGTGTGATGATCCTCAGATTTTCTTATGTCACTTGTAAATAAGATACATGGACCCCCGTGTCACCTGAAAGGAATGGAGACAGACATTTTAGGAGTCAGTATCTGTCAGTTCAGAGGGATGGCTATCCTCTTCCTGAGAAATGAGACATGTCTTACAGATTTAAACATGATGCATCCTCTGTTTAAAAAATCCACAGCGTACATTTAAATGTGACTCATTCTCAAGGTACTGTAAATACTACCAATATTGGCGAATCTCCATGATTTCACTGTGTCACCTTGTGAAAGAAAACTTCCATTTGCAATGTGATTGTGTTGCTTGGCAGTTGCTCTCATTCATACCGACTTACACAGCAAGGGTAATAATTTTAATCTAATAAAGTCACAATCATAGACACTCAAAATGACAGGCTATATCAGAATACTTGTTAGTCCATCACACAGTACTGCAATAACTTGTACCATTGTAAATACAGAAATGTCACAGGCCAAATGCATTTGACCAGGTGCAATAACACCCAGATTTTCAGGTTAGGTTTCAGAGGGCCTTGAAATATTTCAGCTGCATTTTCGATCTCCTGCACAAGAAAGTTATGAAGCTCACAAATGAGCTTCTCATCTTTTTTCTGTGTTCTTGCAGTACTTTTTAACTTCCTTCGTGGAACTGAAAAACAAATAAAAAAAGAAAATCGTTCATAAGTTCATGAGAAACCAAACGGATACTGATAATGTTATTTTAATGTCTGATTATTCTTTCCTCCACCTCTTGTTTTATTAAAAGCTTTGCCTGCCAAGAGAGCTCCTCGGAAACAGGAGTAGCACTTGAAACAGTTTTGCCTCTGACTGATTTTGTCTTCCTCTTTACATCCCATACAATGTATATATTGAAAAATATATATAAAAAATATTTTCAATATAATCTATAGCTCAATCCATTATTTTAAATTTGTGAATTATTGCCACGTTGGTATATAGGAATAGGTTTGTGATTCCCATTCAATTATTTTAATTGGATTTGCAATGTACTCTGAACAACCTATTTCACAGTATATTATATTTTCTTTCCATGTGGGTTAGTGTTCCAAAATGCTACTTTATCATGTTATTAGATGTTGTGGATGAAATATTTTGTAGCTGTATTACATAGGTGTGAGGCTCTCTGTACTTTATTCTGGGAATAAATATAAAAATGGCAGCTGAATATTTTGAGCATAAAAAAACTTTATGAATTCTGTAAACATGTTAAAGGGCATGGATGGTGGTTTTATATTTATTATTTATAGATTATATTATTTTAATAAATATATATTTAGTTTTTATATAAATTAAACCTATGTTTACACCACAGCCTTACAAGGTACATTTGCAAGCACTCATATAGACTTCAATACATTCATGGTACATGTTCCACTCACATATCAGAATCAGAATCAGAATAGACTTTATTGTCATTGCACGGTGGGGGTGCAACGAAATTGTGGGTGGTCTGCAACAGCAGCGCACTGAGGAACATTTATGTAAACACAATACAAATAAGGCACACGACATTGTAAATCATTGTAAAGACACATTGTAAATAAAAAGAAATATAAAGAAAAACTTGTGCATTAATATGGCCTTTTTAAAAAACTACTTAAAGTGCACATATGTTATATAGTGATTGTAAGATAATATACTGAACATCATTTCGAGAACTGCTCAAGGAGGTTTGTAAGTGTTGGCCACAGTTTTAACTGAACAGTATTGTGGGATTGTTCATAATTAGATGTACACTGTGCGCATCTGAATGGGGATGCATCAGGTCTAAATCCCTCAGGCATTTCTCATAAAAACGAGAGCCATGTCGTCTTTCTGAAGTGCCGCATGCAAACTCCAGAAACGTTTCTGTCCTCGTGCTGTCTCCTCGTCTCCTGGGTGACATGGGAACACATGTGACTGCTCTCTGTCCTGGGGCGGAGCGGGGGGGGGGTTGGGGGGTTGATGTAGGAGATGGTAGCCCGAGGTGGATCAGCTGCTCTGCGGCACATTACCAACTGGAGCGTACCTCCTCTCTGCTACTATACCGCCTCCCCTGATGCGCCAGCACCGCCCTGGTGGATGGAGTGTAGTGGCACAGGCACAAGGGATCGGAGGATGGTTCTGTTAAAAAGTAAACCCCAGGGAAAGTGTTTGGTTGTGCCCCTGTTTTGTAGTGGTCATTACTGAATCAGAACTTCACCTGAGGTTCATTTATATAAAACTTCATTTACATTGACAGCCAGATGCAGTTGTTAAATTTCAGTGATCATCTTTTGTAAGAGTCGATCCCTCAGAACTTTTACATTGGACATTCCGTATCAGCTAAAATCCCCACAGTTCCTATCAATTGATCTTATGCTCCAGTTATGTGTGCAGGTGAGAGGTAAATGTGTTCAACTGTAAGGTAAACTCATAATTTTTGAAAAGGGTGCCCTTCAGTTCAAAAAAAGTTAAAAAATGAAACCTATCACCAGCTTCTATGAGGAGTTTTTTTTCTATAGCGTGTAGGAATTTGCTGAATGAAAGAATATTTTTCATCTTAGTTCTGGTTTACTTCAAGCCTGCTGAAAGCTGGAGAGTGTGAAAAATTGAATAGATGAGCTGCATGGTTACTTTAGGCTCCCTAAAAAAACACATTAATTGTCGTGGGTCATGCTGCATAAAAGCCATCCAGACCAGGCCTGGCGAAGTGCACATGTTGCTGATAAGCCCCCACGGGAAAAGATGGATGATATCCACTGTGCTTTTGGGATGATGTATTTTTCTCAGCGAAACACCTTGGTGCCAAAACGCAATGGCCGTGTTCAGTGATGCACACAAGCATGCCAGTTCCTGTAAAAAGGCAGTAGTGTGACTGTAAACAGACCTTTTGGGAGAAGAGACAAAAAAAAAAAAAACTACAGGAAAAAGTGAACCGCACTTAGGTGAGCAGAGTACTCATCAGCTGAGACGTCCAGGATTACAACGCTGTGCCCTCCTGCTGTTTGGCTGTTATCTTCTCACGGTAGGACAGCAGCGTAGTGTAGCGGTAAGGAATGGCACTTGTAAGCCAGAGGTCACTGCTGTCAGGGCACAGGTACGGAAACAGACAAAACTGAAACGAACCGGCAACGAGACAGACAAGCAGGGCTAACAAGGAGATGGAATCCAGGTGGGCAGGCAGGCAGGAGGAGACGGTCAGGAAATCAGGTGGGCGGGGACAGGGCGGAGAGCAGGGCAGGGCAGGAACACATGGGAACTGTAAACAAAAGCACATGGACGACACTGACAGACAGGGAGAAACACAAAAACAACAGCTAGGGGGCTGAAGTACTGACAGCTGCTTTGATTCCCATGACATTACTATTGTCATTGACCTCTACATAAAGGCATTTAACCTGAAACGCCTCAGTAATAAATTCATTTCTGAATAAGAGCATTTGGATATCATGTCACTGAGGCTATTCAGGTTAAGCACTTTACTCAAGTGTATTCCATTAGGGTTTCAGACGTGCAACCTTCATTTCACAATGCCTTCATTTCACAACACAGCTACAGCGCTATGGCAAATTGCACTGCATTTTGATCTATAATCTCATTTCCAAGACTAATAACGCATTCTAAATTCATATATGCACACTTTACTTTTTAAAGCAAACATATGCACACTTTATTATTTACGTCAATCATACTAGTCACAAATTCATTTACTTAGGTCACACCGTTTTCTTGTGTATTTCAGTCACCTTGTTGACATATTTAAATTGGAGCGCAGCCTTTGTTATAGTTGGTGATGCGGACTGTGCCCCACTCCATCCCGGCTGGCAGCTCCAGTATTGACAACGCTTGTCTTCCTGCCAGGTGGCGGGAAACCGCTGCAGCAGATCAGAAATCTGCTCCGTCAGCTGGGGAGGGAAGCGGTGGCCCTGCGCGGGCTTCACCGCAGCTGGGACCGGATTCCTCTCATAGGCAGTTTCCAATGGCACACTGGAACGTTCCACCGCGCACCAGAAGGAGGGTGCGCTCACACCTGCACGCGATTCAGTGGGCTGTGCTGTTTACATCTGGATTCCTGCAATAGAGTAAAGTGGTTCAATTATAGGCAACCTTTTGGTTATGAGCCTTGCTCTTTACCACTATGCTACACTGCCTTAAATAAGGATACAGCATCTAGTGGAAAAGGTATGAGAAGAAGCATAGTTTTCATTGTGAAAACTGCTGGACACAAGCTGGGAGTCCTTAAAAACATGGTTAAAAAACACAGTAATGTTATTTTTGTGTAACATCAGATCAGTTCATTGCCATGCAGGTGGTGAAAGTGCATCTCTGCAGTATGTTGAAGGGGTTAGCTTGCAGCTGTGAGGACTGATTAGCGTAGAATCATTAGGTAGATGGTATCGCTTCTAAATGTGAATTAGAGGGGGGTGATCTCAGTGTTTCTAAATACCGCTGGGCAGCTCTGCCGTTATCTCTAAGTGTTTACATAATCACACGGTCAGTGAATCATTTTAACTGGACCTTCATTCCATGCGGACCTGACTGCACGGGGCAGACCACAGTTTTCCCTCAGTGTGACAGCGCACTTTTGCTGTGAGATCATCCTGGCGTGTGATTGATGGTGCTGAAGCGCCAAAGCTGAAATGAAGAAACTCATGCACACGGGCACACATGCACACACTCATGCACACCTGGATAATCCTCAGAAGCCATGGCTAAACCCATTAGCCGCATAGGTTTGTTGACTCCCTCCTTGAAGGCGCGTGCTGGTGACTGGGAGGATGAATGTGAGCCATTAGTGTTACTCCACCTGCAGTTCCACTCTCACTTCCATCCTTTTAGGCAGAGCGCAGAGCTGGATCGCAGTCTCTGCGTTCGTCTGTGGTTTTGGTTCCTTGGAGACTTGACCAGGCAAAGAGATCGCGAGTAAATGATTGTGTTGATTTAATCGTGACACTTCAATGATGTGACACTTTCATATGTGACCCTGTGTTCTGTCATGGGTTATTCTTGCTCAGTGTGACTTGCTGAGCTTTCTTTTTTAAATACATTTATACAGCTGGATGTTTACAAAATCTGTTCAGGTTATGTGGCATGGCTTACAGGTGTAACAGCAGTTCCCTGCCTGGGATTCCAGCTTGTAACCTTCTGGTTGCCTTATCACCCGAATATGCTTACTGTCACTGACCTGCCTGCCTGGTCTGAGCATGTCCATTTAAGCTTGGATTTTTTTGAACCTGTCATTGGTGACATAAACATCATTCCCTTGTACAATCGTTTAATTTGCACCATGGTACAAAGAGATTTAAGGGTAAGAGGTTTTCCTCTCACGGGTTCAACACTATTTAAACCATTCAATCTGCCATTCAGATCTGTTCTTTTCGGCTAGGTATGAAGTCGTGAAATCTCTTCTCAGGGAAAATCATTTCCTCCAGCAGATCTTTCACTTTGCAAGCCTTTGGGATTGGAATATCGCAGTGCTAGTCATAGTGTGTGTTTTTCCATTTGTGATCAGTAGTCCTGATTGACAGGAACCTTACAGCACAAACCCTGCGGTCACATTCATTATTATGCATTCATATTAATCAAGCAATGGATAGCAAACCTATTACTTACACAGATAACACACATATGTTTGATTTCATTTCATTTGTTTTTACTATGCTATAGACTCCTTGATCATATTTAGCAGTGTGCTGCTAATATTAATAATAATGATATTATATATATTAATAATGATCTGTGGGGTAACTCAAATTTCTTTAGGATTTGGCCTGTTTACCCTGAGGTAAATTGGCCCCTTCTATGTGAGATATGAAAAAGAAGATCAAAGAATCCTTCGGATGAGGTATTGTCTTTCTCTTCTGCAGACGAAAAGGAAAAAAAATGATTATATAGCATGTCCAACCAGGTTATTCAGTGGTCTGAGATACCATTCAGCTGGTAATTCAGTGCATGGGTCTGATCCACACACATGCTGCTTTACAATACTGTCAAACTCCCTAAACATGATAAGGTGTCAGTTGGAAATATGGATTGGATTCCCAGCAGGGGGAGCTTACAGCGGTAAAGATCCTGACATCTCTCATTTTGCAACTCTCTGAAAGACAGACATTTAATATGCGCATATCTCCCATGTATTCTCCACACACGTGGTGCAAGTATGAATTATTCACTCGGTTACATGAAACAGGGCCAATCCCCTCAGCTCTATGTTTTGTGTGTGTGTGTGTGTGTGTGTGTGTGTGTGCGCGCATATGTGTGTAAGTGTGATATACAGGAGGGCTTGTCGAGTCAGATTGAGGTTCCTGGGACGTGCTGCCCATTCGCAAGACATAATAAATTACAGCTGTGGGTCTTTTTGCAGGATCATTAAGGCTCAGGTCATTTGATGTGTGATCTTTTACATTACATTCTCATCATTTAGCAGAGGCTCTTATTCAGAGCGACTTCCATACAGTAGATTCCAATTTTACCCATTTATAGAGCTGGATATTTACTGAGTCAATTGTGTGTTAAGTACCTTGCCCAGGGGTACAACAGCAGTGCCCTAGCAGGGAATCAAACCAGCAACCTTTTGGTTATGAGCCCTTCTCCTTACCACTGCACCACCCTGTTGACTGACCTTGGAAAAATGTTCACCAGTATTGTGATGATTCATAACCACTTAAGCTCTGTTTGAAATTTTTCTCATGGCCACTTAAAAAAGTAATAATAATCAAGTAAAAAATACTCGCTGGCGTACTCTGTATGAAAGACTGATCTTTGCCGGGTGCGTGTCCTTTCTTGATGCTTCCTCGGTGCATTTGAAGGGAATAGGATGGCACCCTCCTCTGCACTGTAAGAGATGAATGCAGCCATCTCCTGTTATGAGTGCAGTGTTGTTTCAGTGTTGTGCATGGTAGTGCAAGGCTCATGGCCACAGTGAGTGCTGGCTGAGAAGGCGCACACAGGGACTGGGTCCTGCTTCTCAGTCAGAGTGTGCCTCGGTCTTCAGAGCTCACATTAATGAAGACATGCAAGATATCCTGTCTGTTCTTCACATTCTGCCTGTTAATCTGTGCGAAGAACGGATAATGGTACAGTAAATGATGCATGTTTTTCAAGATTTTTTCCTCAAGAGGTTTTCAAGATGCTGTTCCAAAGATGTTTACATTAATGTATGGTCATATGGTCTGGGAGTTGAGTAATTACATGTTCTGTGCTTTTTCTGTGCATTAGAAATTACTGACTTTTCCCAACCTGATATACTGGAGAGTCTGGGAGTCTGAGGGTAGCAGTAGTGTGGATTAGTTGAAAGGGAACTGAGCTTGTTAAAAAAGTGTCAGGCTTGAATCCGAGAAGGGATAAAGCTGTTGCCTCACGCAAGGCAGAACCGAGGCAAAGCTCTAACCTCATAAATGAATAACAGGTGTCGCCAAGAGTAACCTTGGATAAGGACGTCCACAAACCAAGTAATAATGTAACTCAGAAATGATATTTCACCAGGGCCGCGTTGCCGCAGGTGGGTTTTTCAAAATGATTTTTGTAGCTCAGGGCAAAAGGCAGAAGACATCATTGAAAACAAGGAGCTTCTCAGACCTCCAGCGGTGTGCGCTGTGAGTGACACAGCAAGGCGTGATGGAGAAAACATGTTACAGTCATGCTGTCATTACCCTCTGGGTACTTAGATCACCCCCACAGCGTGCCAGTGCTGAGTGGCAACAGCACTGACCAATAAAATGATTTCAAATGCAAAATGTATTGCTCTTGGTCTCTTATGTAAAAAAGCCATGGGGAAAGCACTGGTAAAGGAGCATGTCTTTGAAAAAAGACCACTGCTGTAGCTCACACTTCTGTTATTATTTGACATTTATACTTCAGCAGGAGCATGAAATGAAAGTTCTTGGTAACAATTGAAAAACTATTAGAAACGAACCCCGGGGAAAAGTGTTGGGTCATACCAAGCACTTAGCAACAGATGGCCTGTGCAATGCTAGTTTTTAAATTCCCGACACTGCCAATCCAACACTTTCTCTGGGTGTAATTTTTCTCGCACAGGAACCCACGGTGCCGCTTAATGCCAGTTTAACTGTGGAAAGTGCACATACTCTCTTCCTCTTGCCTTAAATTCTTTTGTTTGATATGGCGCAAAAAGAGAACAAGACGTATAAATGCCGACAGCATTGTTTCTCAGAGGTCTGTGCTGTGATAAAGGTCAGTCTTTCTGACATGTCTTCTGGTTTGTTAAAAGCAGGCTCTGTGTTGGGATTTTCCAGCCAGAACGTTGTAGATGTAGCTTCTCTGTCAGTGCGATTGAACTGTGAGGCGAGCGCTCTGTGGCTAAAGTTCTGGGAATGTAATGTACACTTTAAGCTGTTTTCCAGTTGTTTGTGCTTGTTTGCTGGGATTTGCTGCCTCAGTTGCAAAGGCATCACTGACTAGAGCTATGCTTGTTACCAGACTTGATAAATGTGTTTATATATGTGTGTGTGTGTGTGTGTGTGTGTGTGTGTGTGTGTGTGTGCGTGTCTGAGAGACTCTGAAGTGACACTTCTGACGAAATAAAGTTCACATAAGTTGTTTCCCTCCTGAAAAGGCATGAGGGAGAGGGTTCCAGCTGTTGACAGCACAGAGACAAAAAAAGATGAAACTTTCTCTGTGCCGCTCAGAGAGAAAATGCAGAAGGCGTGAAGGTTAATGGCTGTTGGCCATTGCCATTGATTGGCGCTCTAAAGCACTATGACATCACTGAAGGTGCAAGAGGAGGTGTGACCATGTGGTCCGCTGATAAGGGAGTGTATGTCAGATTCTGCACATCAGATCATATATGGATTGTAATGCGAAGCAAATCTGGTCCCTCAGGTGTGATGCGACCTTGAATCAGTGGGATATTAGAAAGGAGCTCTTGGTGTGTACAACATGACCACTATTTTTTTTTTTTGTTGGCAAGTTTTCCTCAATCTGGTCCCCTGGTTTCTGACCATGGTAGATGGATGGAGGTTCTCTGGTGTCCAGTGGAAGCCTTGGGCTGTTTAGTGTTTAGTGCCAATGACAGTCATAAATTAAGAACAACCTTGGACTTTATTCTGAAAAAAGTCATTAGCTTTCATTTAACTAGTATATCTATTTGATAAAGCAGGATCATGGAGAATAAATCAGTAAGAATTTGAAACTCCAGGGAAAATGTTCATCTATATTTTAGCACCAAACACCTCCCCAGGTCAATGGATGTGTGTGAGTGTTCAGTATGTTTGCCTAAGGACTTTTTTTTTTAATAGAATTAGCATTAGGATTACCATTTTTTGTGGTTTTGTAGTTCTTCATTCTCATAAAAATGGAGATATCGCTTGACATGTTGAGTCATATACATGTCCTTTTTTCATTCAACATGTCTTGGTGTTTTGTTAAATGCACATTTGAAGTCACTCTGGAAAAGAGCGTCTGCTAAATTACAACATGTAAATGTCATAGAAGTGGCCAAGATAACCAAAAGCTGCTGACCTTATGGGTAAACTCTAAGCTCCTGTGCCAGTGTGATTCATGTCCCTAACTCAGCCCAAACTACCAAAGCTGGTCCCATTGTCACACTGTGGTTTTCCTCATGTTACTAGCGTGAAGCACGCTTTAATCCTACGGGGTAGCGAGCCAGTCCATTTAACGCACAACTGCTACTGTTTGTCCATATACCCGTCCCACTGTGACCCTCACTTGATTTGTAATGTGCCTCCCCTCCAGCTTAACAGACCAAACTGGATGACACAGTCTGGATGTGCAAACCAATCTCTCATCTGGGTTGATTTATAACAGATTTTTTTTTTTTTTGGGGGGGGGGGGGGGATTTTTAGGTAATCACATTGTAGAATAATACGTAGGTCCTTGTTTCATTTATTTTTGATGCTCAAATTTGTGCTTATTCTCACATTTTGGAATGCATTGCATCATTATCACAGAGCTAGATCCGCAGAGAAAGCTGCAAATCCCCTGTGGACCTCAGACTCATCGACTGATCTCAGTAAACCTTGAAAATTGTTGATCTTGTTGTTCTTGTCAAGAACGCACTGAACAATGTCAAAAGCAGTTCTCAGAGATTTAAAGCCTTGGTAAGCAATATTTTCTGATGTTGCGTTATTCTGAAAAAACCTGAGGAATCCTTTATCCAGAATGCACATTCTCTCAGAAATAAGAGTTGACACATTTCTATTTCTCCTTCTTTCTTCTCATTCCTCCTTGTATTTTGACCCCAAACATTTTTGTTTGAATCTCTGCATTCTTACTTATATGAATTCCATTATATGAATCCCCTTTGAAACAATGCAAATATCTCCATTTTTACCTGCATCGTTTCCTTCTCACTCTTATCTTTTCATCTCTTTTTGGTTTTCAACGCTCTCCATCCCTGCATCCCTCTCGTTTCTAATCCTCCTTTTATCAATTCTAACTCATCTCACTCTCTCTCCCCCCACTCCCCCCCGCTCCCCCCCCCCCAGTGCTGTGATGAGAGAACTCTGAAGTGCGCTCAGCCAAACCCCTCTCACAGAGCATGCCTCTGAGTCCGGCAGCCAGCAAACATGAGCCATCCGACCAGCAGCGGCAGGAGGAGGTGCAGCGGCAGTGCGCTACCAACGGCAACCAGGGGGACTCGGACAGCTCCAGAGAAGACGCCGTCTACGACACGATCCGGGGTGCCGCTGACAAGCCCCCCGCCGGACCCATGGAGGAGCCCCGGGGCAATGCCGTCGTCATCCGCATAGGGATCCCGGACCTGCAGCAGACCGTGAGTGATCCCGCTCGTGCCTCTCTCTCCCTCTCTCTCTCTCTCTCTTTCTCACGCTCTCGCTCTCTCTCTCCCTGGTGCGCGCGTGCTCCCTCGATCTGCCGATCCCCTGTGCCGGTGGCAGCGTAGCCCTTTGTTAGCGTGGTGGCGGCAGCGGGCGGCTGACTTTGACAGCCGAAAGCCGGCCGGCGCTTGGGGGGACTCCGTGAGAAAAGGAGAGAGGGGAGAAAGGGTTGGAGGGCGGGGGAGGGGAGGGGGGCACGGCGCTGCGATTTAAGCCCAGATCCCATTCAGGGAGCGCCGCTTTAACTCTTTCGGCTCTCTAACTTGGAGGCTTTTGCCAGGCTGAATGCTCCTGAGCCCCATGAGGCTGGACGTGGTCGGGATTAGGAAATTATGCAAGGGGGGGGGGGAGATTGGCTGCACTGTTACCTGCTCCCTGGTAGGCAAACTTGTCTAGTGTGAACCTGGCTTGTGGAATGCTGCAAAATGTTTTAGGGGAATTGGAAGGCTTCTCTGAACGTGCTCAAACTTCAGCACCCCCCCAAACGTTCACACGCTCCGATGCAGGGTCTCATTCAGGTGTTTCAGGCCAGATGTTCCTGCAGAGTTTAACACTCAGTGACTCCGTGGGGTGGCGGCAGGCGGAGGGCTGTCCTGGAGACTCTGGAACGCTAATGAGAACGTGGTATTTAGGTCCCCCCTGCTCAGGGCTTTTAGCACATCAGTTTGGAGGAACCGTTTCCTTTAATGATGTAATTGTATCACCTGGAGCAGGATGAGAATCTACAATCGTCCTCTTCTAAAGAGCCAGCAGCTTGGGGGTGGTATTGTGATGATATGTGCTATCTCGGTCTCTTTGTGCATTTTTGAAGGTACTCTAAGTTTCTATACATTGCTTTTAATTTTTGCAGATAAATCTGTAAAAGATCCAGCACATTTGAATGATTTATTCCGGTATTATTGGCAGCCTCTGTTGTATGCATCATGTACTGTTTCGCTGTGCCAGGGTTTTTTTTTTTTTAATTTTTTTTTTAAAGAAGAAAAACATCTCTGCTTTAAAGCTCTTTTTAAAGGCTTTAATGAGCTTGCTCTGCAGGGCTGTTGTAAAGCCCCTGAGAGGTAATCATTAGAGCCACAGCACACTCTGTAGTTCAGTGGGGCTCCGAGGCTGGTCACATGACCGCACCTACATTAACTTTTCATTACAACTCCGCTGCCCTCGTTATTTAATCAGCTCTGAATCCAGTCACCTCGGACACGTGATCCCGCAGCGCACTCGAGCGGGATTCGGAGGAATTGGTATTGATCCTGAAAACCACGCAACGCGAGCTGCTTCAGAATGTTTTTTCCTTTTTTTGGGGCCAGAAGCACGGAGCGTTTGAAACTCTGAAGGGGCTGTCAAACAGGTGCTACTTTTTTTTTTTTTTTTTTTTTACACCTGCGGAAGGCTGAGTGCGCGGGAAACCCCGGCACGATTTCCCCCCTGAACCGGCACGCTCGGACCGAGCGAGAGAGCCCCGCTGACGCTCTGCCAGGGGGCTCCCGCGGGAGCTCTCTCCCCGCTGGCCAATCAGCTCGCAGTATGATTGTGTGACGTTGGCCGGGAGTCACGACAATACAGCACACTTTTCCCCCGTCAGTGCAGACTGAAAAATAATATTCTAGCTTTTTTTCTGCTCGTATAAACAGGCATTAAAGCAAGAATAATGGCTTTTGTTGATGAAGCTTGCAATGTTGCCAGGACACAGAACTGAATGGGTATTTGCATCTCTATTTAGTTCAGAGTTAAAAAAAATGCATCTCAACCAAAGGCTACAGGTTTCAGTCCTGTTGGGACACTGCCTTTATATATAGCTGTTGGTATAGTTATGTAAGCAAATGAATTATGTAATGACAGCTCACAGCTTTTTTCGTTTACCACCCTCTGTTGAGAGTCTCGAGAATCAATATAGTGGTGTGACAGTACATTGTGATTACATTGTCTGAACTCGGACCTGTGCAATATCCTGTCCTTTGTGTGCATTCCTAAGAGGGCTGGGCAAATAGGTTCAGATTGAGCGTGAGCATATTTCACACAGCTCTTGTCCTGATGTGTCTTGGCACTTTGAGAGGCTTCCCGGGTGTCTACAAGCATTGGGTTTGCTTAATTAGAGGTGATGATACTCCACATTATGTTCTGTCTGTTTTGCTTGAAAAATTCCCAGTCGTACCGCTGCCAAATTGGTTACTTAATGCCATAAAACCCAATCTCTGAATGTTCTCCAGGACGTTTGTGCTGCAAAAGTTTCTCCACAATTAGGCAGAATAAAAGACTCACCATCCCTCAAAATAATTATTGAATGCTTTCATCCTCTGTCGAGTTGAGGTAAAGGCTTTTCTTCTTGATTCTTCCACATCCTCATTCTAATCTGACTGGATGTTGGTTTAAAAATGACATAACGCTCTTGACAAGTGGCCAAGATTTTGTAACACTGGATACAGGGGAAGACAAAAGAATGTAGCAAAACAGTGAAAGGTCGCATGCCATTGGACGTGGCCCCAGATGCCCGGGGGAAATGGCGGTTGTGGGGTTGGCACTTGAGGGGTGGTCAGCTGCCCGTGGCAGGCGGAGAGGTGGGTGGCGGTGGCGTGCTCATGTCACAGGTGGCTTTCCATGTGACAGAGCCAGAGGGCCAGCCTCTGACACTCATACTGGCAGACACTGTGTTAATGCTCGTTGTGTCACAATGAATCAGGCGGTGACAAAACTCTGTGACGTGAGGAATCCCATTAAAATTTCTCTGTGCGATTAAACACAATTATGCCGCAATTAAGATCGTCTTATCCTGAAAGAACAGTTTCTTGAGTTCTCTCCAGGTCAGAAATAAAAAAAAGAAAGAAAGGGATTTTTAATGATGTCCGTTCAGCACTGACGAATGAATGTGCTTTTAAACAGCACCAGGAAATTACAGGGCCTTCCTCGCAAAGCCACGTGAATGGATCGGTATTCACTGTGAACCCCTGCGGTGGGAGATTACAGGTGCATTATCTCCCACCTCACCTCTGTATTTCTCATTATACTTCCTGCCTCCTCCTCTGGCTTAGGTGTCTCCAGACCTGTAAGAATAAAGACTCCCTCCCTGCACCCCTTTGTCTCCCAGCGCACGCCCGTCACTCCACCGGCGCTGCGCTCTCTCTCAGGCAGGCGGCTCACGTCCTTCCCGTCGCTATTTTTAGCCCGTCCGAACCTGCGCGAGACGGCCGCCCGTCTCCTCCCGCGCCGCGCGGGAATCGCGCGCCTGGCCGACCACGGAGTGGAGGGCAAGCGGCCTGGGGGAGATGACCGGTCACGGTCAACAGAACAGGAGACATGCAGCCAGGGGTCCGAACCGTAGGCGCCGTTCTGTGGCGTTCATGTGAAGCGTGTCTACGTGTCAGAGTGCTCCTCTGCTGTTTCTCTCTCTGCATGAGGACTCCTCTACTGTAAGCCTGCAATGGAGCTGCACTATTCACAGGGATCCCTGCCACTGCAGCAGGGTCTGTCTAATTGTGCGTAGCTGGTCCCTATGCATCATCATTCCTGTCCCCTCTCCCCCACTCTAAACATAACTTCTCTCAAACACCAGGAATCCCACTGGTGGGGGAATCCCACACCTCACTTAGACCCTAATCCGTCACCGTTGCTCTTGTGCTTCAGCTAAAGAGCTGTGTTCAGAAAAACAGGAACTGTAATGTTGTACCTTCAAAATGTCAAATAATCCACATTCTGACACATCTGACATGCTTCAGTCAGTTGTTTCTCTCACAGAGTATGTACAGCCTATCACCACTGTTCTGAACTTTAGAGTGATTGACAGGCACCTTATCCAAAGGCATGTGAGATTTTCATTTGGAGGTTTCATTCGCTCTGCTAGAGCCTTCCATTGGCTGTCCTTGACCCCAACAACAGGCCCACTTGATTGCAGAGGAGGTCTGAATCCAGCCTCCCAAACTGAAAGATGAACTCATTTCTGCAGGTCGCACTAGTGCATCAAAATCAAGCTAAGGGACCTGGTTATTTGAGGCATAAAAGAAATACAGATGTATTTTATATTTTTTTTCACCAGCTCCAAATGTTTTCCAGTTCTTCCTGGCATCTTACTCACTTCGGGAGGAAAAATAGGTTTCATTGTGACCAACTGCGTTATAAAGTATGAATGAAACTGCATTGAAAAAGTGTAAACATATTTTTTCCCTGCATAATTTATCAGTATTTCAGTACAGACTAAACTTTGATTAGCCCTTACTGTTTCTCCACAGTGCCACAAATGTGTTCTCTCCAATGATATCCGAGAGATATGCATTTCCACACCATACTTCAGAAGTTTTCAGATGTTATTTAAAAGCGGGAATGGGGATATGGGTGAGGATTAAAATACATACAAAAATAGCTGGTCTCACTCTAAGAGGTTTAACTCATTATCAAGCAACGGGATTGGCAGTGGCATTCAACGTGATTATACTGAATCTACTAAAGAGCACTGGAAGCACAGGGCAGCAATGCAGAAATAAGGAAATTTAGCACTGTGGTTTAGCATCCTCCTCCTGCGTGACACCAGCAGAGCTATTTGTCCTCAGAAAACCTAAACGCATCAATGGAGCGTGGCAGCTGAAGTCTAATAGAATTGCGTTGCTTGTAAATGCTCAGCCATGCAGCAGATAAAGAAATATAACAACTGGCACCTTACAGTATGTTGACATGTGTATTTTAGTCTTTGTTGCAAAGTAGTTTCACAGGTACAGAGCACTTATTCTATGTGGTGATACTCGCCAAAATAGAGGCCCTCTACTATTTCTGGAGTTTGTGAGTCAAGTTCAGGACAACTAATTTTATCAGTCAGTTCAGTAATTTTCCACCAATCACAGATTACACGGTTGTTCTCGGTGCTGTTGTTCTGTATTTGAAGAGGGAAAATTTTCAGTGGTACTGACTGCCACTGGCTTTGGTAATGTAGTTTTCATACTTGTTCTAATGCAGTTTTTACTAGAAACACTGAGATTTCATGTAGGTATATGGAATTCTGGTATTTCTTCAGGTGGCTGGGGAGTTTTTTACTTCGTAAATAGGGCCTGGAGATTTTGTTGTTCACGTGTCCTACGGTATGTGGCTTTGTAATAGAATTGTTATCCTCCCTATAAGCAGTCAAATCTCAGCAGCCTTGGAGTAATCAGCACAGGCACAATACCATGTACACCCTTAGTAGCTAAATATGAGGAGGTCACTGGTGCAACTAGTTGATCCAGTTATGGGTAAAGCAGACACAGATGAAACATGGGCGCTCAAATAATGTCAATAAGAATTTCTTGGGATGAAAGAACGCAACAATATCTGACTGAGACTCAATACTGATGGACGGAATTTATTTTGCACAACTGGCAATATATCATTAAACCACACATTAAATCTAACAATAGAGCAGCATGACAGAAAAAAGAAAATTTAGGTTTGAGCAAGAGGGAATATTGTGCATGATTTTACAGATGCATTCATTTGCACAAATATTACCCTTGAAAGTGGATCATCCAACATGATGTGCAGTTTTAAACACGCATGTAATAATGGGCAGGGCAATATCATCAGCCAGCCAACTTCATGAAGTCTATCTGCCATACATGGACCTCTGACTGGCAGGCAACCAAAATAAAAAAAAAAAAGTGATCTAAACATCTGACAGCATCTCTGTAGCCCCTAACGAATCAACAGATGTGCAAGGCAATTGTGTTTCACATGTTTCGTTTGTTTTGCAAGGACTATCAGTTGTGGCAGATAATGTTATACTGGCACATACAATGTATATAAACTCTGTGAATTACTCCTTAGTGATAGATTGCACTATGAAATGTTATATTGCATTTGAAGTCATGTTTTTGAAAATGTGACAATGCAAGCTACATGATCAATGATATCCTTTGAGGTTTATTGCCAAATTCAGTGAATTTGACTTGTAATGCCCCAATAGTGGCACCTGCAAATAAGTTATGATCAAATAGTTTCCCGAAAGTTGACAAGGTTATTGCCACTGTAAAGAAGCTTTTAATGACTGTCCAAGCAAGAAAATGCACTGAAAAAAGGGATGCATAGAAAGGTTATTCTCCATGAATAAAATTCCCCCCAAGACATGTAAAACAAGATAGGGCACTTTGTATTGTGCTACAGAGTACTATTCAAAATACATCAAAAATTATCTAAATTTTTTGGACATGGAGATGGATATTACAACTGAGTTGTGCTGAAGACAGTGTTAGAGAACATTTAAGGTTTGGAGATTCAGTTCTTTCCAGCTGAGGTACGCGATGACAAGATCAGATCGAGTTGTTTTCAAAATTGTAATGTCCGAATCCATAAAACCTTCAATTATTTTAAGGACAATAAACTGCTAGTGTATTAGAACATTCAACAAGGTTGCAGAAAAGCTCATGGTATCTTACAACCTGGATAAAATGAAGAAAACAGTTCATAAATTTCTTAAGGCTGCTACAAATACTGTATGCAAAAAATTATTTCCCAGCCAACACTATGCTGCGCCCACATGGCTACACACTTCCCCAACACGGAGGTCTGATTCTGTCCATGTTGAGACAAGTGTGTAGCCATGTGGGTACAGCATTGTCTTCATTTTCACAAAGCATTGTTAATTCATGAAGAAAGGTAAAAGAAACTAGAAGAAAAGGCAAAGAAAGGCACACCAACTGAATGTAACCACAAAATTTAGAACACAGGACTTTCTCCCTCAAAACTGTATAGGACATTAATATGCTGCTTTTTTGATTATTTCACATACTCCTGCTCTGAATAACTTAAATTTTGCAAAGTTACCGCACTCTGTTACTAAAGTCAGTTTCTTTGCACCCCTTCAAAACAAAAAACATATCCTTTATAACCTTTATAACCACTGCTTTTAATTGCAGCATTGCAGTTTGTTACACAATTTTGATTTGTTGCCATAGAATAACACTGAATCCAACAAGTAGTAGTGTCAAAAGCCATAACCATCACTGCCAATCTTCATGACTATATGCATAATTTGTGATAATGAAATGATTACTGTAGATGATTAATGGGATAAGGGTTTAACAAGTGGCTTGAAAATGAGGCTATATCGACCTCTTGCTGCTGGAGTACTGAAATGCATGCAAGAAAACAAGTTAAAAAAAACAAAACAACTCCAGTCTCTGCTCATGAAACCTTCAGTATTGGCAATGTACTGTACATCTGCCATTGGTTTACTGATAGCTCTTTTCCTAAACAAAGGGACCTGAAACTTGTAATGAACATACATGTGCTGGTTGATGAGCATGTCTCATTACACATATTAACAAATTCATTCTGTTGTCATAATTACATACACTGCACTGTATTATATAAGTTAATATTATATTATAAAGTTTTTCAATGTAGGACACGTTTTGTACATTATAATGATTCAGATAATATTTCAATAAAGCACTACACGTAATCATTTTACAAGGTAGCAAATAATGTCATGACATAAAGCAGTGCACATGAATTTCTAATTTCACATACTCATCACTGTGCTTGAGGGTGCTACAGCCTCACATTCCCTCTTTGTCTGGGACTTAATCTCCTCGCCCACAGGGAACCTGTTCTACCCCCATAGTGCCGTGCGGGACCACAGGTCTGTGTCACATGATTTTCTCCCACGGGAGGTTCTCCTATTGGTTCTCACCAGGTGTGAAGGTGCCTGGGAGCCGCCCAGAGCTGGGTGTCCTGTAGACACTTGGCAACAGGCTGCCTTGTTGATGTTGCATGTCAGCTCTCAGTCTGGAAAGCATTGTGATGTCAACATTAGTGTCGGCCTTATATATCACACAGAGGTGTCCGGTTGGTTATTGTAACTGTCACAATTGTTGCTGGGTGAATAGGGTAAAAGCAGAAAAGCATGTTGTCTACTTTTTTTTTTTTTTTATTTCTGATGGCTTTAAAACCAATAGTGCAGGGAATTTAGTCATTGGTCCTGGACTGTGGCTGGGAAAGATCACATGTAAGCAAAGACCTGATGCTGAGCTGGGAATATCTATACCTACACAATAGACCAAACCAAAATAACACAACCCTTTCCAGACTGAGAAGTATCCTGTCTTAAGCATCTGTCCACTAGCTTTATGCTGCAACACCTGAGGGTTAAGAGTTTGTGCACCCAACGTCTCCAGGTCTCCAGAGCACCAGACAAGCTATGTCCCGTTGGTCTCTGGTGTTCAGTGTTTGGGGTGTGCAGGACTGTGCCCTCCCATGTGACCACGGTTATCTCCACCTGAGCTGGAAACTCGCATCCATCGGGTATTTAAAAATAGTGGCAACTTCATAACACGTCTCACTTCCACTGTCAGAGACCAGGGCACTAGCTGCCATGATGCTACTGAATCAAATGAAATCAGTGCATTTTTACCATTCAGATTGTCACAAAACACTATAGATACAGCATTGCAGATTTCCCAAAGGAAATTAAAAAAAAAAAAAACAAGATATAAAAGAGACCAACTGGGGGAAAATCATTGGATAATTATTCCCTCATCCCAGGAGCAGACAGTCAAGAAACTCCTCTAAAATAGTGGAAATTTTACATGGAGATAACACATAAAAGGCCTCGGCTACTGCTGCAGGATAACGTGTCTCACTCTTCACACCTGTGGCTGATATTCCTCTCTTCTGAACATGCTGCTGTGAACCTCTAACAGCAGAATGAAAAAAATGGATGGCAAAAGTAAAAAAATTAGGCCTTTTGGTAGAACTGGCTGGCAGTGTGGCATTTGGGGTGAGGAATTGATATTTTAATCAGAAGGTTGATGCAGAAGGTTGATAGCTTATAGCTTGGGTGTTTGTTTTAAGCACTTGTACTTCATAAATTGCTTCAGTAAATATATGCAGCAGTAGGAATGAATAATATGTAAGGGAAGCAAGGGCATGTAAATCACCTCGGGTAAACTTGTCTGCTATACAAATAAATCCATGTAGAATTCCATATTTCATTGCTGGTTTTGAAGTAAACTGCCTAGCTTTCAAAAGAATGGTGGTATGTGGTACTGAGGAAAAAGTATTGTGCTGCATACCTGTGTTCATTTCAATACATGCTAAAATGTTTGAATTGTATTGTGAAGGAGAGCCTTTATCTGTCCCCTAGAAATGGAATGCTTATTGTTAACGTTAAATGTTCAAGGGCCCTTAGTCTTCAGTTCAATTCAAACCCACCAACAGGAGATCATTTCAAATCCATATCTATTTATTGTTAAGTGTGTAAATGTGTAAATGTTTGTCATTGTAATTACCTGTATGTATGTGTGTGTGAAGCCAGCCATTGGTTAATTGACCGCACCTGCCTAATCAGAGGCACATTAAATACAGGTGTGTGGGTGCTGGGAGGCTATTGTGAACAGCTTGTGGTTCAGGCTGAGTTTCATTGGTACACATTTTAAAACAAATCGGTTTTTTGTACGTTTGTTCCTTTTTTTCTGTTTTGTGAGAAGCATTGGCAGCTTCTTTACATGTATAGCATTATATGAGCATTTTAGTGTTGCTTCAGCCCCTCAGCCTGCTCACTGTACACTTGGGCTAACGTGATTTTGGGCTAACAGGACATCACTTTTCCAGTAGTTCATTAAGTCCCATCACGATCCATTATAAAAGTAAAAAAGATAAGGTGCTTTCACCCTTATCAACGGACTGAGAGCAGGTTTAAAGGACCCCTTTTTCCTGGCCAAGCCGATGAATCCTGCACAGCCTTCAGTTAATTTCTGATTAACTTTTTTTCCCCTCCTGAAATGCAGAGGGGGATACAGCATTCTTCTCCAGTTCAACAGCGAAGCACAGATAAGGTGAGAATATCATTGCCTTTCAGCAGTGCCCGTGAGTTTGGAGTAAGATTCATCAGAAAGATAAGACCACATAACCCTTAATTTCATCTGCATGTGTAATAAGCAGAGCACGTGTGACATGCTGGTGACACCGAGAGTCTGATGTTTGGCCCGTCAGCTGGGGTGTTTTGACAACTCCCTGACACTGACTGACGGGTATCGTTGACGCTAACTGGCGTTCACAGCGGGAGACTTTGACAGTTGCTGTCACGGCTGTATGAGGGGATTTAATCACAGTTTGATGGGAGGAAAGATTCTCCCATTCAAGTCTGTCAGCATTCAAAGCCGGCAGGCATTTAGCGTGCTGCATGAATGTCAGCACAGAGCATTTAAACTGGTTTTTAAGTAGCTATGCGCTACTGACACGCACCACGATCCCCTGATATTGACCAGAGCCTCAAACTTTGACATCCAAAAACTGTTTAACTGTTTATTAAGCTTGAAAACTTACCAGCTATCTAGTAAAAATGTATTTTGATTTTATTTGTGGTTGTCTTTGAGTCAAAGTAATGCCAAGGTGTGTGTTTACTTTGCATCGTTTATGATCATAGCTACACCCACTGTTGATCTGAATGTGATCAGTATGCCGCAGAGAGTTTCCTCACACTCCAGTGTTTGCCTGAAGACTTCCTGCCTCAGGCCCACAACGCACTGCCTCTGGCCCTGTTGTTTTTGTATTTACCCCGCAAAACGCTTTTCTTTCATTGAGTGCAATTAAGCTAAGTGTTCCCCTCACAGACTAAAAAAAAAGCGCGATTCCAGCACAATAGAACATAAGTGTATCCATTCAGGTTAAATGAGCAACAGTGTCAGACCAGGCTAACAACACTCCCAAACCAGTGAGCGTGCGATTAACACCATTCAAGCCCTACCACAGGTTAACTTGTGCGACCTGACTAGACAAGAGAAGCCAAGTATATTATCAGCCCCTAGAACACAAAATATTTCAGAAAACTACACGTAAAGTAAATATAAAATACGAGAGGCAGCAGGTGTTAGGGGGCAGGGATTTGGGTGGAACCAATATGCAATGTGAGAAGATGGGTCTTCAGTCTGCGTCTGAAGACGCTCTCAATGCCAGATAACGATATTGAGAGTGTAGCGTGCAGTGTGTGTCCTGGCTCAGTCATGAGGACTGTAGCGAAGGGCGAGAGCTGTCACCCCACCTGGCCTCGAACCCAGGTCTACAGGGTACATGCAACTTTGACCACGACGCCAAAGAGCCAGGCTCTTTAGTATGGCAGTCAGAGCGCATACTCAACTGTAGTGACAGCACTCTGTCACACTGCCCTCCCCTTCGGGAAGCATGCCCATGCGCTTCACGCACCATGGCCTTCCCGAGTCTTTGAATGAGCTCATCGATGCGTGGCTTTGGGTACGGATCAAATTTGGAGATTGCATTGATGTGGCGAAAGTCGATGCAAAAGTGGATGCTCCCATCCTTCTTCGGTACCAACACCACCGGGCTGCACCACTCACTGGAGGATGGCTTGATGACTCCCATTGCACTCAGTTCTACCTCCTTCCTGAGATCTGGCAGCAACCTCTCTGGGATCCTGTACCATTTTTGCCATGCTGGTGTGTTTTCTGTCAGCCGGATTTCGTGTTGCACCAGTGTGTGGTATCCGGGTCTCTCCTGGATGATTTCTGGAACCAGCCTTGCCTTTAGTTCCCTCTGCTGGTGAGTGGACAAGTGAGAGAGGTCTACTGGTGGTGCCCCACAGCCTGTTGGGAAGTACAGCTCCAATGTTTCCTCTTCCTCCCTAATGGCTCTCACATACAGCTGCTGACTCACTGGTTCTGGACGTGGCCTCCACTCTTTAAGCAGGTTGACGTGGTACGTCTGGAAAGGACATTGGACAATCTGTCTAAGAGTCCTGACTGTCAATGCAATGAACCAATAAATCGTAAAGACCGATTCAAACCTTACTCTGACCAATCATCATAACTGCTTAGCAAGTTTTTTGGACACGATTAGAAACACACTTTGAATTCAAGGCATATTTGGGCCATTTAATTCCTTTACTAATTATTAATTTATTGCCTCGTTGATCAAGGATTCCGAGGGGGAAATGAGCAGAGTAAACACTTATTCACTGAAAATGATGGGAGACTGCAGCTGTGGCTGTACAACAATCAGAGGAAAGTTTCTTTGTGTAATGGTAAATGTGTAAATGTTGATGTGGTTGCTAACAGCTAGCTAAATAAGGGGAAGTGGAGTCGTAGAACTGCCTATGACTTCAGACACACTCTCCTGGGGAGGCTTAAATGCTCTGGGCCTGATGGGAAGTGCCCCCATTACCACCCCTTTGGGGGTTCGCTCCACGTGCGTCTCGGGAACCTCTGAGGATAATCCTGGTGCCTGCAAACAGATGGCCCCCTAACTCGTCAGCTGGCCGGGGCGCTGGGAATATGCATGGATGCAACTGCACGCACAGGGGAACAGACTGGGTTATTTTCGGGACTATTATGTAAAATGCAGCCATGGCATTTTTACAAGTTGGATCTGCGTGCCAGCATTTCTGAAGGCCCTTGAAAAGCATGTAACCTGTGGGCACGTGCGGGCGCATACAAGGCAAAATGGTTATCGGCCTTTCAGCGGGCAGAGGACTGCTTTTTAACTCCACTCACCAGGAGGAGACCACTGGCTGTCTGGCATCTCAGGAAAAGTAAATGCACAGCACAAAAGTTCCAAATTATGGTGTGAGCAAATCATGTAAGGTTCTGAATATAATGTGTTATAAAAGGTATTTTGTGGTGCCAGGCCAATTAAAATGCATTAGTACAAATGGGCAGTGGGACAAACAGGTTTGTTTTGGTGAAAGCTGGCATGGCACTGTGGGTTGCTAGTTTGGCAAGTAATTAGCTTTTATTAAATTCATCACTCATGTCAAAATTGTATTGGGTATTAAGCCACATTTTCTAGAGTCTACAGTACTGATTCAAGCAGGCCAGCTTGTGACAGCGGTAGATTGTTGTTAATAAAGAAAATCATGTCTTAGTGCTACATTGTCTCACAGGAACCTAGTGTTGTTTTTCTTGTACTCACAGTTAAATAGTCAATGGAACGTTCTGCTTTAGCCGTCTTGCCCATGTGCAATAAAAAAAAATCCTTGTTCTGTCTAGTTTTTCGATTTAAACATACAGAATTGGGCTTGTTTTAATCTTTCAATCAGTCATGTACATGACAAAATATTAGAATGAAAACCAACCTTGAGGGTAAATAGTATAAAAAAACTGTGTGATTTGTGATAACAGAAATCATAGTTTATTCTTGCTGTGTTCTTCTTACTATTTAAGATTTAAATTCATTTCCTTACATATCTTGCTTTCTCAACAGATTTTTTTTTTTTATTATTAGCATTAATCAGTTGTCACAGCGATGGTTGCATTTCGGCATTTGCACACAGGGCTTCCTGGATTCCTATGCTGAAACATGTGCAGTTGTGTATGGATACAAATTATGTCATAATTCCTAATCAAAACAACATTACAGTTAAATGGCAAGGATTAGCCACTAATTGAGGCAAAACTGACTCACCTTTTTGGTGTCACAAGTAAGGTGACCTTGGGGTTCAGAACAGGTTCTGATGACATGGAAGGAAATCTGGCAAATGTTAATGTTTAATGACCTGTCAGGAAAGATGTGTGACTCATAGACAGAGGCACACCATCACATATGTGCATAAGGCTCTAAAGAAAGAGATCACAAGAAAATACTGACATTGAACTGTTTGAAGGTTTTGAAAATAACACTTTACTGTCCACCACACACAAAAGGGTTAACCTTTTTCATAACATGGGGCCTGGGGTACCAGGCGGAAAGGGAGAGCTGGGTCAGCAGCTCCTTGCTGGATGTTCCACAGATAGCCGAGCTGCTATTGTACTCTGTGCAGCACGTGATTCCTTGGCTTCAGAACGTTCCAGAGCATGGAAACCAAACAGATAGCAACATAACACACATGCACACACTAACGAGCACATAGACACGTATACACACAAGCATGAATACTGTACCTTTTAATGTTACAGTAAAGACCATGTTTATGACTACTTATGAATCTTGGGGAATGTGGTTTTCTCTGGTGTTTCTCTGAATGTCATGATGCTCTGGGCAGGTTCTGTTAAGGCCATCAGAGACTTTTCTTTTCTGTGTTCTATGCACTGCTCCATGTCACTGTCATGTCACTATTCAGTCTCACTGCTCACTGTTGTGTGCACAGAAATTCTGTACATTAACAGTTTGTGTTCTATAGTGCTGGAAGTCACTCTGGATAAGAGCCTGCTAAATGTATGTAAAGTAATGTAATGTAATGTAATGTAACGTAAATGACCAGACAGTGGGCTCTGTATGATTAACAGCTCTGTCTCTGCCACTGTCGAAGCTGTAAATGTTCTGGTTTATTGGCTCGTCATACTTATTCTTGAAGGGCCATGACATCCTTAGCTCGTATAGGGACACAGATTACAGTGGAACCTGCTAGGTAATGAACTATGGAGGACATGAGAAATACAGGAGCTAAATAAGTGGTCATAATGTAGAATATATGTTGTGACAGTGTTGAGTGTTGAGTTTTTGCTCTGCACGGGTCCTATGTCACTGCTCTCTGTCATTGTTCCTGTCACTGCTTTTTGTCAGTGTTGCGTGTGCTTCGTGTCATTGCGATGTGGGTCAGAGGACAAGCCTAAGTGATGTAGCGAGTGAATATCACAATGCACTAATGTGCACCTGAGACCCACTCTGTGAGTGACTCCGTCAGCTCCGACCTGTGTGCATCACCACAGCTTCACTGTAAAGCACACCAGCCCCTCTTCAAGGCACAATCATGTACACGCTCACACACACACACACACACACACACACACACACACACACACGCTCCCACATACCGCCAAATACTCCCAAGCACACATACCCACACACTCCCCCATATACACACATACACACATACACACACTCCCAGACATACACATACATAAACACACACACACACACACACACACACAAACACAAACACTCTCCCACATACCGCCAAACACTCCCGAGCACACACACCCACACACTCCCACACATACACATACACACACACACACACGCAGTCTTTGTACTTATCTCTTTAGAGAGTGAGAGGGCAAAAAGAGAAGGGAGATAGTAAGAAAAGAGGAGAAAGAGGGATGGTAAAGCAGAGTCGACACATGCTGAGAGACTGCAGGTCGTCCTTTACACAGGGCTCTGCTGGGCTGTCTTTAAGGATGCAGGTTGTCTGCGCTCTGCGGATGAAAGCCCTTGGACAGTACTTTCCCAATGCTTTTCCATCACAGCCTTACCTCTGGCACCTGATTCCGATCTGTGGAGTGACAAATGAACTCAGCCCCTCCGCTGCACATCCTGTTAACCGAGGTTCGAGGCGCTGCCTCCTTTAAGTGCTTCCCATTTCTGGTTGCAGAGCTGTAACCAGGCGACCCCTGCTATTTCTCATGGGCCGGTCCTCAAATTAAATCGACCGCATGCATCTTTTCTGTGAGGTGTAATCCAAGCCCCCTACAGTTTGTATGATTACAAGTGCCTAAAATACAGCACATGATAAACAAGAGCAGAGAATTCATATTTTCAACCAGGGCCACTGCTGACAGTAAAAATATTCACCTTCCGCCTAGTTCTGACTTTCACCCCTTACTGTATTCATTTCTGTGTTAAGACGCAGATGAACTGTGGTGACTAATATAAGGCCAGGCATCACAAAGCACTACATAGTGTGCCACTCATAGCTGTGAAATTACAGCAATGGACTGTGAACATTTTATGCGGATGTGAGCATGTAGCAGCCAATAGGACGTCAGCATTAGCATGCTGTTGCCAGACTCTTTCTCATTTGAGGCATCCCATTAAAAAGCCTTCACATGCTCCATTGTTCAGTCATTTTGAACTGTCAGCCTCAGCATTTCCCAGTCAGGCATGTCGGGTTTTTGCATCTGGATTTTAACACATGAGCGTGCATTAATTGAATCGGAAGAAGTTTTGTGAACCATCTCATTTGACAATTTGCATTAGATTATTTGCTCATCAGACGCCCTCATCTGGGGTGTATCACGTATTTGCTTGTTATCCGTTTATACTGCTGGATATTTACTGACACAAGTCATTTTAAAGGGTCCAACTGCAACGGCCCACCTCAGACCTGAGCTTGCAACCGTCTGATTGCAAGTCTAGCCTTCTAAACCACTACATTACATGCGATCCCAGGACATTATGCAAAATTTTCAAATGTTACAACTATAAGTTTTCAGAATAATCTTAAAAGAAGCTTCTGCTGGAGCTGAGAAGACTCAAATTCCTGTCCTTTAGTGACCCTCCTTTCAGTAACTATGGCAAGCAGATGCGTGGAGGGACATTGCGTACCTCTTACTGCACAAGCGCCTCTTTTCTAGCTCCAGCTTTCATAATATGCTTGAGGGTTCAGACAATAAACACACACTTAGCACAGGAACTCTCAGAAACACACACACTTCGCACAGGAGCTCTCAGAAACACACACACTTCGCACAGGAGCTCTCAGAAACACACACACACACACACACACAGCACAGGAGCTCTCAGAAACACACACACACAGCACAGGAGCTCTCAGAAACACACACACACACACACACAGCACAGGAGCTCTCAGAAACACACACACACACAGCACAGGAGCTCTCAGAAACACACACACACACACACACAGCACAGGAGCTCTCAGAAACACACACACACAGCACAGGAGCTCTCAGAAACACACACACACACACACACAGCACAGGAGCTCTCAGAAACACACACACACAGCACAGGAGCTCTCAGAAACACACACACACACACACACACACAGCACAGGAGCTCTCAGAAATGTTGAGCAGAGAAGCAAAAACTGTAACACTGGAGAAGATTCGTTTTTAAATGCAATATTCATGGTATTAGAATTAAACTTGCTGTTACTCTATAGTCTGAGTGGTAGCAGCTGAAACGATACAGGAGGAAGATTGGTACTGGGAGAGACTATTATTCAGACTACTGCTAAAAAACGGAACAGCAATTTCTGTGCTTTGTGAGAGGGACTGTATACATGACTGAAATGATTGAACTCAATGGTGACAAGCCATGCTCTGACGTGCACACTGCATAGACTGATATGACTTGCTGTGGCACTGTCGCGAGAGCTGTAGATTGATACTAAACCTCAGGTATCTTTCCGGAAAATCATGATTGTGGTGTTCAGATACCTGAGAAATAAGCAAAGGGAGAACATGAATAGAAAGTTTAAGGTGTGTGACAAACACAGAATTCGGCTACGCCATCTGGAAAATGGAAGCTTGACCTAGGGGCAGTCTGCTGTGTCAGCCAGTCATACTAGGGCCAGTTCACCTTGTGGCGTAGGACGAAACTGTGTGTGTGCGCACGTGTGTGCATGTGTGCGGTAAAATAGCCAAGAGGTGACGGGGGGGACTGATGAGACCAAAGGTTTGGTGATGCCTTGGTGGCGTTTTATTCACCCAAACCTGTGACAGCTGAAAGTAACAAAAATAATACTAAACTAACTTAATGAAAAAAATACTAGTGCAAAAAAAAAGAAGACAAACAGAAAACAAACAAAGATTGCCTAAGGCAAAAAGAGAATACTTCAATTATACAGCTGCTCTAGACACCACTGCACACTTAGCCAGCTCTCTCCCTACTGACTGAATGCTGCTTCTTATAAAGGAAGTCAGCCACTTTAGAATAAAATCAAAAAGCAAATCATAAGCATCAAATAAACCAATTATCTGCACAAAGGCAATAAACCAATAGGTATTGACAAATGGGCATCTCTCCACCATATTTAAAAAGTTTCATATGTATTTTGTCTCTTTCAAACACAATACAAAACACAATAAATTATAAAAGGTTTAAAAGCAAACACAAGAAGCAAGAACACAAGCTGGACACATTAACACTGCATGTTTTTGATGTGTGCATGCCCTCTGTCTTTTATTCACCTGGTTATTTATTTCCGTTCATCCAGTCACTTCTTCACAGCATGTGCATCCGTCTAATGTGGCAGAATCCAACCCACCGATCACATGGATGTCAGGGTGCAGTTAGTTTGATGTACAGCACAAATATGACAATATGCTAAGCCCATACTTACCCGTGCTAAGCTGCTGTTACCACACTGAGTCAAACTGATTTTTCTGAGAAACATTAAATCACCATCTGTTTAAAAATGCACACAGCTCTGTGACGTTTGGTTATTACACAAAAAGCACATTGAACTATTGCATTATGCATTTGCTCAGTAGATGCCCATATGCTTAGTATTTTCCTCATTCTGTAACCCTTGTATATAGCTAGGGCTTAACTGAGGCAAACTGAATTAAGGTACATTGCTTGAGGTTAAAACAGGGCTATCCCACCTGTGGTATCAACCCACGACCCAGGATCCATTACGCGCACCCCCTCTGTGTTCTGCATACTAGGAAAGGGCTATTCTCAGTCATGCTAATCAGTATCACGCAGGTGCACACACTGTTGTTTAACGTGGAAAGTTCTGGCAACATGAAAATTGTCAGAGCTGAACTGGGTTGTACTGGACTGGTCTCTACTGGTATGTCCAGGCCTGAGCTAGGCTGCGCTGATTGGAATAGTGCTTAAGGCTGTCTTCTGCTAATCTGTTTTAGTAGTGCCCTAATTCTCATGGTGGATTTAAATATACATTTACAGTAGTTGCAAATTTTATTTTCAGTGTTCGGGCTGTTCGTTTTTAACACATATTTCATAACTGCTTTGAGTACCATTGAGAACTTTTATGTTGGTCCTACATTTTTTGCTGCAGGAAGCATAGTATCTAAAAGAGCCAGCAGAAAGAATGTCTTAAGTGATAAGCAGAAGCTATCGAACACAGCAGCACGAGGGTGCTGTGTATTTCAATGGTAAGTATTTTTGTCTGATTCGCCATTAATATATGCTGTTAGACCTTTGGTGCTCACAAGCTCATGCAATTGTGGGGCCAAGGCTTATTGCCATATTTATCTCAGTTTGACAAGCTTGAGCCTTTTATGGGTGGACGTTAACAAACTCGCATCAGTTTTCCTGCAGGAAGGCACTAGAGAAATGGAACCACCCCACTGCCTTGCGTTAATACCCAGCTCTGTACATGCATGCTGTACGTGGCCTCAGTGCTGCAATTTGACAAACGGAGAGATTGTTCCAGAATTCAATAATCAGTCATGACTTGCACGGCTAGCAATCGGGTATGGCTTTCATGGCTAGCAAGATATTGGCTATTTATACAGTTGGACATTTACTGCAAGAAGACACTTAGTCATTTGTCCATGGTTACAAAAGTGGTGCCACAGCTGGGAACCGAACCCACAAACCCTGTGATTTAACCTTGAACCTCAGATCCTCTGTGTTAAGCTTACAGAATCAGTCTCCTAGCCTCAAGGCTGATTTCGGTCTGAACTGGGCTCCATGTGAGTCATGTCTAATTGCTAATTTATGAGGCAGGCCAATGCATGGGTGACAACGGAGGATTGACTATCCATCCATGTTGTAACTCCATGGGGAAAATTAAGACAGTCGCTGACTATTGGTGTCAAGGGAGTGTGATTGGTACAGCAGGAGAGTACATCAAACCCGCAACCTCCTCAAGGATCACAGCAAAACTTCTCAGTGGGAGACAGGAATCACCCACAGTGCTGAAGACACAGGTCTCTTGCACTGGGGAAACAGATCTGGCACATGTCGGGACTCCAAGAAGGGGGTGACATCACGGCCCGAAACAGCCTCACACTCATGCTGTGCTCTCCTGCAGGAACTCTGCCTCAGTCTCCACTGTAGACTTGGCAAGCTGACAAGCATGGCTCTCAGACCGTGAGCCTCCCCGTCAGGGGCGCTTTTACCCTGAGGCACGCGGTTTCAGGAACAGCAAGGGAACAGAGGCAGGCAGCTGAGATGCTCCAAAACACCATGGCCCTCACTGTAGTGCCCTGAGCTACAGCTCTAGTATATACCAGCAACAGTCTGCATTTTTGTGCTGGACATGGTGCTAAGTCTCACCTCATTCTTCACCTACTTCCTTTACAACATTCTATTACACTATTGTACTATTTTTGGCCAATTTGTACATATTTGATAAGAATTACATTTCTTATGCATGAAAGTCAGTTTTATAAAAATTAAAAAGGAAGTTGCACGTGTAAAGTCTGGGAATATTCTCCATAATATGGCCATCTTAGCATGTAGACATGCAAAATTAGTTGTACCAAGGTGACATCATAAACTCTGTGGTATTTTTTTTAATCCTGATGTCAGCACAGTGAAGTCAATGCTGCTAAATGTCAGTGAGCACAGACTACTGTAATATTAATTGTAACACTGCAAATGCTAGTGTAATGTGTACTAACACACCACATTGAAAACACTTGTGAACCAAACATTGTTGCACGTGTTGCCACATTGATTTAGCTTGTTGGTAGTGCTTTATCACTGATATATTATTTGCTAATTTGTATCTGTGCCCTTGTTCAGGTCGTGTATGCGATGTGCGCTATATATATCTTGCCATGACAGCCTCGGATGAGTAAATACTGATAATAAGCCTCAGTCTTAGCACATAAGCCATTATTCTTTTCACACATCTTTTGAGTCATGGGGAACTGCGTGTCTTGTCCTCTTCCTGTTTAACTGCTCTGTGACATTGTCTGTCATGCTGAAAATCACAGCCATCGGTTTTTCCTCCCGCTTTCATGAAATTGCCTTTCTGGAGTAAATGGCTGGATAATTTCCTCCTGTTACACCGTAATCGAGTCAGAAAAAAGTCATGATTTTTTCATTCACTTTTTGAGGCTGAGTTTAGTCTCGTAGGGCTATTTCTAATGGAGTTTTTGAGTAGCCTTTGTGGGGAACGTTTTTTTTTTTTTTTTGGGTGTAGTCTCTTGATAAATATATATTGTCAAAGGAAGCTAGAATGACGCCAGGCACGTGTCTTTTTAGTTATGTGTGATGCTTTGGCTCACTTTGTGTCCACGTGTACGGCTGTGACGTGAGCCGCTGTGTAATGTGAAAAGTTGACTCCGGTGGGACTCGAACCCACAACCTTTGAATCACCTCTCCAGTGCTTGGCTAGAAGTCCAATGCGCTATCCATTGTGCCACGGAGCCACCTCTGTGACTTGGTGTGGCCATGTGAGAAGCTGTGAATCGTTGTGGTCACATAAAAGGTTGTGACTTTTTGGGGTCGTATGTGAAGCTAAAGTTTGGGCTGTAGTCATGTTTAATACTGTCACTCCATTTGTGGTAATGTGTTAAGTGGTGCCACATTTTGTAATATGCTTGAGCCTGTGGCCTGTGTTGTAGTAAAAGCTGTAAAGCTGTCACTCACTTCATCCAAAAAGAGAGCAAGAGATGAATAATGTTATTTTTAATGCTATTTTGTAAACAGGGCCAAGGTGGGCATGTCCCCTTGTAATGAAAATAAGTATGACAAATGTAATGCAGACAATCATATCTATGCAAATTAATTTCATGTTTTTTTCTTTGTTTAAGATGGATTACATATGCTTTTTCATTTTTTGCCTTAATAGTTTCGCCAACTGTTGATGGAGAAAGAATGTCAAAATAAAGCAAAAGTACCATCACAAAAATAAAATGTAGACAAGGGGTATATTTATTTGGGGTGTTTATATGGAGTATAGTGATGCAACTCTTTATGGTAAAAGATGGATGACAACACCGCGTTAAACCAGTAGTGTTGTAAGTTGTATAGATGGCTGCATGGTGGTGTCTTTGTGGAAACAAAAAATTGTTATGCTGCATCCGAATGGGCCAACATTAATATAGATGTGAAAGGTAGCAATATTCACTGAAATTGTGTATGATTTATTGCACTAGTTAGCCTTCCTGATTCAGAAGGTCCTCCAGGTAAATGGTTAAATGTGTTCTCATTGATGTGAGGCTTGCTTTGACTGTAATGGATCGAATACCCAGCGTCCACACGGACACCTCTCCCAATGACATCATCACACACAAAAAAAAATTACCCAGAGTTTAGTACGCCACAAATGGGCTGTGAAATGTCTGGCAGGTTTTGAAAAGAAAGTTGATACTTAGAAGTGCTCCTCCAAGATCCTGTGATTAGGAGTCAAATGCATGCACCTGTTTATTCTCTTCATTTCCTGTCTGCACAATCTGGGCCTTGGACAGTATCCAACAACAGGGACAGGGATGCTGAAACTGTTTGAGTTTAATCCTGTCTTCTTGCCCTGTCTCCCTTATTATCCCTTACTCCCTTGTTTTTTAATTTTTATGTGGGTGAACTTCTATGGCTTGTGAAATGTTGCGGTCCAATTCTAAAGAATTAGATGCAAGTCACAGAGAACTCGTGCCGCTAAAAATTTTGTGGTATTATCAAGACCAAAAAAATTCTCAGGAGTTTCTCAGAGTATTATTTGTACATCTGGTGTAGAATAAACAGATTCTGTGTTTACACACATTGCAATGCAAATTGAACCTTTATCATTCTTATTACGCATTCTTTTTTGTTGTTGTTGTTCTTTTGATTCTGGGAAATTATTTAAAATTCTCAAGGCAAGAACTTGGAGATGAAAAAGAAGAATTTGAAAAGAAAGCTAAAGCAAGGTCCAAATAAAGCCCACACAATTAACGCTGACAGTTAACATCTGCACGCTTGATGAATGCATGGCTGGTAATCTTGTTACATGACCAGAATGTTTCCATAAGGCACCTATTGCACAAGCTTTTGCAGGCTTTTCATGTGGAGCACATGAAAGGGCCCCATGCAGGTCCACCTGGTTGTGTTTCACTGCACGGTGTGACAAGCGGGGAATTTTTGCCATCAGAGAGACTTCTGTGCGGAAGAAAAAAACGGTGTCTGTTTTTATCCGAGTTTTCTGCAAATATGTTCCGTTTCGGGGAAATCTGACACACCCGATAGCCTCTAAGATGAACGATTCTGTTTCCCGCACGGAGAGGCGTCTTGTCACAATGGAGCGGCTCGTCTGCATGAAGATGAAGGATCCTTAGCCGGTGCCAAAGAGGCGAGCAAAATGTTGCATGAAATGAGTTTTCCGGGACCGGGAGAGGGAGGTGGAGGTTGTGGCAGAGCAGAGTATCAGGTGAAAGGAGGGCTGTGATTGGAGCACCATTAGCGCCTCCCTCAGGATGTAAAGAGAAGCCCCTCAACCTGATTTTCCACTTCACCAAACACAGCAAAAGTGCCTACATCCCAATTTTGTCCTTATGGATGAGGGTTTCATGCCATTTGATTGGCCATGATAAACCCAGCAAGGTGGAAACGGGTTACATTGTCAAATCTTTTACTGTTGCAAGCAGGGTGCATATTGGGAAGAACCTGGTGGTGGCAAAAAACTGACATGCTGATGCTTAGTAACCTTGAAATGCCTCTTTCCTGTAGACTGTGTAAGTCTCTCCAAATAGAGAATTTTCACTTCAGCACATGGTCACCTGCCTACAGATATTTGCTATTCATGATCCACAAATGAATTGTTTGGTTGTAAGAAGAATCATAACTAAGAGAGTGCAGCTGCCTGAGCCTGCAATGAGCAATGCATAAGCTTAGGTTGAGTAAGTG